>NC_037670.1:18847191-18937436 GCF_003255815.1 Theropithecus gelada
AGCCTCCCTAAAAAAAAAAAAAAAAAAAAAAAAAAAAAAAGAAAATCGGGATCCTAAGACGGATAGAACACACTCTGTGTGGCAATAAGACACCAAATTCCAGCCTGACTCTGGTATAGCATCGCCAGACTCTGAAGGAAATTAGAATATTTTGCCTCAAAGTATATTTCTTTGACATATTTTGAAATGGCCCCCCAGAGCCATCCTTTCTCAGGGAAATTAGCACCTGTAGAGAATCTCCATGAATGCAGCCAGGACTTCCCCTTCTAGGACTTTCCGGACCTAGGAGAGATTAACTGAGAGCCTGACATCTTTAAGGGCTGAAAAGAGACATTTGCCATCTATTCTCTCTGAGACTGCAACCTACAAGGCTTCATCTGCAAAACAAGGGCCTTGGCCCCCACGCCGGTCATCTTAACTCCAGCCTTCCTTCCGACTTCACCTCTGTAGATAAAGCTTCATGCTTTCAACCAACCGTCAACTAAAGAATGGTGGAACTGGCGGGTGCAGTGGCTCACGCCTGTAATCCTAACACTCTGGGAGGCCAAGGCGGGTGGATCACTTGAGGTCAGGAGGTTGAGACCAGCCTGGCCAACATGGTGAAACCCCGTCTCTACTAAAAATACAAAAATTCACCAGGCGTGGTGATGGGCGCCTGTAATCCCAGCTACTCGGGAGGCTGAGGCAGAAGAATCACTTGAACCCAGGAGGCAGAGGTTACAGTGAGCCGAGATCGCGCCATCGCACTCCAACCTTGGCGACAGAGTGAGACTCAGTCTCAGAAAATAAAGAATCACGGAACCTACCTATGACCTGTAAACCCCGCTCCAAGTCAAGATCTCCTGCCTTTCAGGCCAAATCAGTGTGCACCTTCCACGCACTGATTTATGTCTTTGCCTGTAACTTGTGTCTTCCTGAAATGAGTAAAACCAAGCTGTAACCCAGCCGCCTCAGGGCCACTCACTCAAGGCTTCCTGGGTTTGTGTTTTCTCCAGGCCACAGTCACATGTACAGGCTCAGAATAAACCTCTGTGAAATATTTTAGAGTCTGTTTTTTTCCCATTAACAGCAGTTATGGAAAGGTGTTAACCACAAAGGGATCCCAATCCAGACTCCAAGACGGTACTTGGACCTCCTTCAAGAAAGAATCTGGGGAGAGTCCATAAGGTGAAAGCAAGTTTATTAAGAAAGTAAAGGAATAAAAAAATGGCTACTCCATAGGCAGAGCAGTATAGGCTGCTGGTTGGCTATTTTTATAGTTATTTATTGATTATATACTAATCAAGGGGCAAATTATTCATGAGCTTTCCAGGAAAGGGGTGGGCAATTCCTGAAACTGAGGGTTCCTCTTTTATTTACTTATTTATTTATTTATTGTTTGAGACAGGTCTCTGTCACCCGGGCTGGAGTGCAGCCATGTGATCTTGGCTCACTGCAACCTCCGAATCCTGGGTTCAAAAGATTCTCATGTCTCAGCCTCCCGAGTAGCTGGGATTACAGATGTGCACCACCACACCTGGCTAATTTTTGTATTTTCAGTAGAGATGGGGTTTTGCCATGTTGACCAGGCTGGTCTCAAACTCCTGGTCTCAAGTGACCTGCCCATCTCAGCTTCCCAAAGTGGTGGGATTACAGGCATGAGCCACTGCTTCTGGCCATCCTCCTCTTTTTAGACAATATAGGGTAACTTCCTGATGTTGCCATGGCATTTGTAAACTGTCTGGTGCTGGGGAGAGTGTCTCTTAGCATGCTAATACATTATAATCAGCGCATAAAGAGCAGTGAGGTTGGGCCACATGGTGAAACCCCATCTCTACTAAAATACAAAAAATTAGCCAGGCATGGAGGCGTGTGCCTGTAATCCCAGCTGCTTGGGAGGCCGAGGCAGGAGAATTGCTAGAACCCAGGAGGCAGAGGTTGCAGTGAGCTGATAACGTGCCATTGCACTCCAGCCTGGGCAACAAGAGCAAGAGTAGGTCTCAAAAAAAAAAAAGGCCGGGCGCGGTGGCTCACACCTGTAATCCCAGCACTTTGGGAGGCCGAGGCGGGTGGATCATGAGGTCAGGAGATTGAGACCATCCAGGCTAACACGGTGAAACCCCGTCTCTACTAAAAATACAAAAAATTAGCCATGCGTTGTGGCACATGGTTGTAGTCCCAGCTACTTGGGAGGCTGAGGCAGGAGAATGGCCTCAGGTGATCGGCCTGCCATGGCCTTCCAAATTGCTGGGATTACAGGTGTGAGCCACTGTGCCCGGCCCAAATTATTTATCTGGATCTTCTGGATCTTTGCATTTCCTGTTGCAAAGTTCCACCTTGACAAATGCTGTTTTGTCCAAACAATCCTCAGGACGAATTGGCCAAGGGCATTTTCCTTAAGTAACAATCCTTTATGTGGGGCCCATAGTTTATTTGCAACATCCATGAATGAATTGTCAGTGTCTTTCTTAGTGACTGTTGGATGACTGTTTCCCGAAGGCCCCACCCTGGACACAGACCCCCACATCAGCCTCGGCTTTCCCAAACAGCTGGCCTCACTCCGGGGCTCTCCCCAGGGCAGCCCCTAGAAAGGTGTGTTATATTTTCAAGAAACGGCCCTCAGCTCCTGAACATGTAACTTTTGTTAATTCAATGACAGTGACTCCTTTTGATAAAGGGAATTTCCGTTCGTTTCTTTAAAAAAAATTTTTTTTAACGGTCTCTATTTTTAACACTCTCAGCTGAAGCCCCAAGGTTGGCTTCGTGAGGCCCAGGACACCTCCTTTCCTGTGAAGCTGTTCTGCTGAAGCACACGGGAGGTGGGGGGCTTTGTATTCATTCATTCATCCCACCTTCACTCACTCATTCATTCAACACACGTTCACTCACTCATTCGTTCATCACACGTTCATTTATTCATTCATTCATCCCGCATTCACTCATTCATTCATCCTGCATTGACTCACTTATTCATCTAATTCACTCGCTCATTCATTCATCTCACATTCACTCACTCCTTCATCCCAAATTCACTCATTCATTCATTCATCCCACATTCACTCACTCATTCATCCCACATTCACACAGCCCACATTCACCCACTCACACATTCATCACACATTCACTAACTCATTCATTCATCCCATATTCACTCATTTGTCACTCATCCCACATTCATTCACAGGCATCCATCCATTCATTCCACATTCATCTGGGCCGAGCAGGTGGTGGGACCTGTTCCAGGAACTGGAGACAGAGGGCAAGCCGCGCAGAAGGCAGGTAAGCAAGACAGTGTTGGAGTGACCTGGGCTCTGGGAGAGAATCAAACAGGGGACTTATCAAACTCTGTGAGTTTAGGGAGGCTTCTGAGGAGGTGATATTTGTCAAACCTATGACCCTGTGTCCTCTATCCTTCCATCCATTCATCCATCCCTCCCCCCCTTCCCTTCATCCATCCATCCATCCCTCCCTCCATCCATCCATCCTTCCATCCATCCCTCCCTCCCTCCATCCCTCCCTCCATCCTTCCTTCCCATCCCTCCTTCCCTCCATCCCTCCATCCATCCATCCCTCCCTCCCTCCTTCTATCCCTCCATCCTTCCCTCCCATTCATCCCTCCCTCCCTCCATCCATCCATCCCTTCCTCCATCCATCCCTCCATCTCTCTGTCTATCCATCCCTCCCTCCATCCCTCCATCCATCCTTCCCTCCCGTCCGTCCTTCCCTCCCGTCCGTCCTTCCCTCTCTCTCATCCATCCCTCCCTCTCTCCCTCTCTCCCTCCCTCCACCCATCCCTCCCTCCCTTCATCCATCCATCCCTCCTCCTTCCATCCCTCCATCTCTCCATTCCTCTCAGCCACCTATCCTTCCCTCCCCTCCCTCCCTCCCTCCCTCCATCATCCCTCCTTCCATCCCTCCATTCCTATATCCCTCCCTCCTTCCCTCCATTCATCCAGCCAGCCAGCCATCCATCCTTTTGTTTGCTCCTGTCCTGGGTGCCGAGAATGTGTGGACCGCAGTGTTCACACCCCCTGCTGTGGCACCATGCCTAGCTGGAGAGACAGACACATGTAAGTCACCAGTCATCTCCCCAAGAGGTGGGTCTGGGGCTGACGGAGAAACCCAGAATGTTCTTCCACAGGGGGTGGGGACGCCAGCTGATCAGTGGACTCTGGAGAGAGGTTGGGGGAGCAGGGCCTGTCCATGCAGAAATCTTACCCATGGTGGGTAGGAACTTCCAAAGGCGAAGGACAGTGGACTTTTCTTCAGGTTGATGGATTACTTTTTAAAATTGTAACATAAGTCAGGCATGGTGGCTTATACTGGTAGTCCCAGCTACTCTGGAGGCAGAGGCAGGAGGATCACATGAGCCCAGGAGTTTGAGACCAGCCTGAGCAATATAGCAAGACCTGTCTCTAAAATAAAATAATAACATCCAGTTGTCCCTCAGTATCCTCTGAGGGTAAGTCCCAGGACCCCTGTGGATACTGAAGTCCCCAGAATAAAATGGCGCAGGGTCTGCCTAGCACCTGTGCCCACCCTCCCGCACGTCTTCCTGCGTCCTGTGAACCATTGCTAGATCACTCCTCAGACCGAACACAACGCAATGCTCTGTCAATAGCTATACTGTATTTCTGATTTGTGTTCTCTTTTATTGCTGTATTCTTCTTTTTTTCCTTTTTGCTTTTTCAAATAGTTTGCGTCTGGGTTGGTTGCCTCCAGGGACGTGGAACCCTCGGGTCTGGAGGCCAGCTCATCTCTCAGCTGGTGAAAATGTTCCCTTAACCTGGAGAACGCTTGCCACTCTTGCTCGGTCTGCTCCTGGATCCCGTCTGTGTCATTTTGCCCGGATCCTGGGCCCACTCCCAAGGAGGGCTCCCCCAGCTGCAGGGGTGAGGGCCTGTGCTGTGTGGGCCCCTGGCTCATCTGCCAGCGACCCATGATTGTTCCCTGAGGCTCTGCCACCCCCGGCTGACTTCGCTACACAAGCTCCTGATTCCTTGGGCAGGCCGTGTTGGTGGGGTGTGCCCAGAAAGGCACTGTGTGGGGTGCTGGTATTGTCAGGGGCCTGGGGTCCCCAGTGCCCTCTGTGACTTTCATGAGCAGAATGGAGGCACTCTGTCTCCCCTCATGTCACCACGTCCCGCTGTCAGGAAGGGACAGGGTCTCAGGTTCCTAGTGTTCCCAGGGCCTGCCTGCTGGAGGGCTGGAACTGAGCTGCTGTTACTGTGGGTCATGGCATGGGTGGCTCTGAGTCAATGGCCCATTTTTCTGTGAAGTGTGGAGGGGGGCAGCCTGAGCCTCTCACTCAGGTTGAACAGGAGCTTGGGGAACCCTCTCCCAGACCCTAAGGGGGTCCTGCTCTGTGTCCTGACCATCCCTCATAGGGTCTGCTCTGTGGTCCTGACCTCACTCAGGCCCTGCTCTATAGCAAAGAAACAAGCTAGGCCTTTCTCCTTTGATGTGGAGACAGGAAAAAACAAGTTTTAGAATAACATGCCCAGAATGACCCCACTAGGAACAATCGACTGTAGGACTGGGAGGATTTGAACATGTGTGAGCAAAAAGAGGGCACCAGAGGGCTGTTCAGACAGATAATTGTGCAGGTGGGCATCCGTGCAGGTGGTACAGGTGGGCATCTGTGCAGGTGAGCATCTGTGCAGGTGGGCATCTGTGCATGTGGACCCAGGTGGACATCAGTGCAGGTGGGCATTTGTGTAGGTGGGCATCTGTGCAGGTGGACATCAGTGTAGGTGGGCATCTGTGCAGGTGGGCATTTGTGCAGGTGAGCATTTGTGTAGGTGGGCATCCATGCAGGTGGACATCAGTGCAGGTGGGTATCTATACAGGTGGACATTGGTACAGGTGGGCACTCATGCAGATGGGCATTTGTGGAGGTGGACATCCATTAGCTGTCACCCTTATGCCCACTATCCTCATCCTGAGGATCCAGAGCCTCCTTCCTTGCCATATGTCCCCCACTCTCACCTCCACAAGTAGGGCAGGTCCTTACCACCTGCCTCTGCCTGCCCCTCCAGGTTAGCCTCCCAAGGTTGGGCCTTCTTCTTGCCTCAGCCTCACTCGCCTTCCAGCAATATAGCTATGTTATGGGCCCACATCCAAAATCCATACAGCCCACACCACCTGCAGGACAAGGCCAGCCAGTCAAGCTTGTACAGTCAGTCAGGGCTCACTGCTCCCTCCCTGGCCCTCCCTAACCCTCTGAAAGGCCCTTTTCTTACCCACCCAGGTGTCCATTCACCTGCCCTGAGATCCCCTCCCCTCCTGTACCCTGGCAGTTCCCATGAGCCTCAGCCCCCTCCAAGCCCGTCTCCTCAGCAAAACCTTCCCTGAGACTCCAGCCCTTCCCTTTCCGCTGTGATAGGATCTCACTGCATCTGCAGAAGATTTAGTCTCTCCCGGCCCTGAGGCCCGGATGAATCACCCAGGCCTGGGTTCTTCCTGGGGACGGAAGACACTGACGGAGGCGGCGGCCGCTTCCCTGTGAACACACACATTCACATCCTCCTCCTTAGAGGCTCCTTCCAACCACAACAAATGTGCAGACCCAGATTGGAGGCTCCTTCCAACCACAACAAATGTGCAGACCGACAAGGACANCAGACCCAGATTGGAGGCTCCTTCCAACCACAACAAATGTGCAGACCGACAAGGACAGGCAGGATGATGATTTGGGGGCAGGGAGGACTGCGAGCAGCTGCCCCCAGAGAGGGAGCAGGTCAGAGAGAGTGAAAGTAGGGACACAGACACAGACACGTCCCCACCATAGCTGGGGCTGGAGAGGGACAACCCAATGTCTCTGGACTTTGTCAAGTGTCCCCTGGGGTTTAAAAGGGCCTGGGGTGCGAAGCTCTGGTCCAGGCAAAGTTGTGTCCCTGGACAATGACTGTGTCCAAATCGCCCCTGCCCCCCCGGGGTCTGAGTCACCCAGTCATGCCACAGTGGTGGCTCTTCTGCATATGGACCAGAGACACCTGTTCTCCCTGATGCCCAAGACAGTGTTGGAGACGAACAAATGATTTAACAAACGCTGCAGAGGGGAGGCCTCCCTCAGCCTGCAGCTGCTTGCTGACATTCCCCACGCGTCCTCCCGCCCCCAGCCCTGGAGGGAGCCCACGGTCTCACTTCGGAAAACCCCTCCAGAAAGCCCGGGACAGAGCAGGTGTGTGGAGGAAACCGGAAGCGACCATGCACCCACGCCGGGGCAGCCACCTGGAAACGCGGTCAGATGTGACCTCTCCACAGACTCGGGGGTGCTGGGCCCCGAGCAGAAGCGGCCGGGGGGTCCTCCTGGGTGTCTCAGGGTCCCGGGGAGCCTGGGTCAGGGCGAGTGGCTGCTCCCTGGCCTCAGGTGACCTGGGTGCCCGGGGAGTGAGGCATGACAGGCGATACCAGACCCCACCCACCGCATACACCTCTGGAATAGCAATTGCCATGATTGATGTCAGTAGCCCGGGCTGGGGGCCAGCAGATGGGTGTTGGGGGGTAGAAGGAGCTGGTGTGAGAGGAAGTAGGGCAAGTGGGGGCTGGGAACTGGTTTGGGAACAACCGCAGCCTGGTCAGCAGGACCCACAGGGCCTGGAGAGGGGCTGGGGCTGACTGCTGGGTGACCGGCTTCGCTGCAGCCACATTCCTGCAGGGGACACAGACCCACCCACATTAGAAAAGTGACCCCTGCACCCCCAGTCAGCCTCCCGGAACGGCCATCACCACTGTTTCCGGATTCGCTGGGGCACGTCTCCCCCACGGGGCACACATGCGTGGCCTCAGGCCTGAACGGAGCTGCTCACAGCACCCACTTCCCTTTCGGTTTTCAAGCTGCTGTGCTGGGGGGAGGGAAGCCTTCCCCCAAGGGGTGTTCTTATTTATTTTCTTAATCACAGGTAACCAGAACTGAGCAGGTGATTGGGTCACAGCCAAGAGATGGATTTTGTATCCAGAAGTTTCCGTTTCACAATCGCTAAGCTACTCATACTCAAAGATTAGCGTCAACAAGAAATAAAATGACTCCAACACAGATATAAAACGAACGCATGCTCAAGATTTCCTTCAGGTCATTGTTAGTGCAGAAACCGGTACGATGTGCCAGCCGGGTCAAAGGAGAAGGGACAGAGGTACGTGTGTACGCCGGGTAAAGGAGTGCAGGGGCCCTTCCCACAGGAGGACTGGCTCTCCCACCGACGGGCGGGCAGTGGGAACTCGTGGGCAGCCCCAGGTGGAGTCCATCTGCGTGCTGTCCAGGCAGTCCAGACTGTCCAGGCTGCTGCAACAGAGGACCACAGGCGGGGGCTAGAAACCGTGGGTGTTTGTCCTTACACAGTTCTGGAGGCCAGAGTCCAGCGCCAAGGCGTCGGCAGCACTGGCTCCTGGGAACTCGGGGAGAATGCGGTCCAGCCTCAGCCCCTTCTGGCACAGCCGGCAGCCCTCGTGTCCCCGCATCAAGGCTGCGGCGCCCCAATCTCCGACTCCATCCTCCTGTGGTGTGCCTCTGCGGGCCCCAAATCTCCCTCTCGTTCCTTCCACACGGGTGCCAGACACCGGACTCAGGGTCCACCCGCATAACCCTGGATGACCTCATCTCAAGAGCCTTAATTTGTCTGGGAACGGTGGCTCATGCTTGTAATCCCAGCACTTTGGGAGACCAAGGCAGGCAGGTTGCCTGAGGTCAGGAGTTTGAGACCAGCCTGACCAGCATAGTGAAATCCTGTCTCTACTAAAAATACAAAAATTAGCCAGGTGTGGTGGCAGGTGCCTGTAATCCTAGTTACTCGGGAGGCTGAGGCAGGAGAATTGCTTGAACCTGGGAGGCAGAGGTAGCAGTGAGCCGAGATCATGTCACTGCATTCCAGCCTGGGCAACAAAGCGAGACTCCGCCAAAAAAACAAAAAAACAAAAAAACAAAAAAACCTTAATTTAATGACACATCTGCAAACACCCTATTTCCAAATAAGCTCACATCATAGGCATGAAGGTTGGGACTCACACATAGCTTTTGGGGGTCACTGTCAACCCACTACACACGGCTATAAGCAAGAATTATCTGCCTTGCTCTCTGTTACCTGTAATGCACAGATTGGAAAATGGCTCAAAGGCAGTGCGAGGCTAAAATCAGAAAACCCAGAAGGGGCATGGCTCCTGCTGTGGGCACACAGTCCTCCTGCAGGCTCGGCTGCGTGTTCCAAACATGCTCACACTTGCTTCTCAGGGTCGTTCCAAGGCCCCCAGAATGGCCGCTGTGTCTTCTTATGCCCACCGGTCCCTGGGGGCTGCAGGCACAGGCCCTGGGGGCCTGGTCAGTGCTGTTTGGGCAGGGGGAATCCTAGGTCTGGAGACTCTGGAGGGAAGGGGTCTGGAGCACAGAGGAGCCAGGTGAGGGAGACTGGGGTAGGGAGGCCTCCAGGTGCAGGCAGGGGTGGTGCATGGGGTGGAGCTCAGGACCCAAAGATGCCAAGAGCCTGCTCCACCCGCCACCCGACAGCTTGTCCCTTTCTCTCCCAGGCCTCCAGCCTTTCCTCTTCCCTGGTCTTCCCTTCAACACCAAGACTGCAGGCGTCACCCCCACCCTAAGAGCCCAGGCAACCACCACCGCCCCGGTCCCCTTTCCCTCCCTCCCTCCCTTTTTCCCATGAGTGCTGGAGCTTGCAGGGCCACCTGTACCCGTGGCTCCCTCTCCAAATGCTTCCCCAACACACACCCTCCTCACTTCCATCGGGCTCTGCTCAGAGAGACCTCCCGACGTCCAGCACCCATGGTCGCAACACTGCGTGAACTGAGACCCTGTCCTGTCCAGCCCTCGGTTCCAGCGCCTAGAAGGGCACCCACCCTGCAGCCATTCCCATCTGCACCACAGGTGCTCAGCAGACAATGCCTGCAGGTGGGCGAGGGCCCAGCCCTTGGGCCTGGCTGGGGAAGCGTCTGGGGCACAGAGCCCGGCACACTCCTCCACATTTCACAGATGGCAGACAAATGAGGAGGAGGGGAAGGAGGGAGGGAGCAGCCCATTGCCAGAAGCCTGTGGGAAATAGGGATCCTCGGGGAGATCCTGGCTTACGGACACCAGAGGGGCGGGGCCACTGGGGAAGGGTCTGGGGCTGGGGGCAAGCTGCTGCCCATGGAAGGCAGCTGGATGGAGGCACCGGGGTCAGGCAGAACAGGCCTGAAGAGAGGGGCCATGGGGTGGGGACACCAAGGGGAGAGGCAGCGGTTGCCCTGGCCAGGGCCCATGGCAGGTGCGGGCATGTCTGTGGGCTGGCTCATCTGGCCCCCGGGCACCCTCCCTGCAGAGGCCCCTCCCACAGCTGCTCCGCTAACCCCCAACCCCCTACCTCCATGCCCCCCTGCCCCCCTGCTCCCCCGACACCCTGCTCCCCTGCCCCCCCGGACCCCCTGCCTGCCACAAACGGGCCCTGTGGCCCCACCCAGAAGCAGACTCACTGGCCTGCCAAACTATCCTTGAAAAACCGAGCCCAGGCCGGGCGCGGTGGCTCAAGCCTGTAATCCCAGCACTTTGGGAGGCTGAGACGGGTGGATCACGAGGTCAGGAGATCGAGACCATCCTGGTTAACACAGTGAAACCCCGTCTCTACTAAAAAATACAAAAAACTAGCCGGGCGAAGTGGCGGGCGCCTGTGGTCCCAGCTACTCGGGAGGCTGAGGCAGGAGAATGGCATAAACCTGGGAGGCGGAGCTTGCAGTGAGCTGAGATCCGGCCACTGTACTCCAGCCTGGGTGACAGAGCCAGACTCAGTCTCAAAAAAAAAAAAAAAAAAAAAAAAGAAAAACCGAGCCTGAGAATTCTGGGGGAGATTGATTTGATAAAAACTCCGTCTCCCAGGTGGCGTAGCCGGCCTGGTGTCTGTTAAACTCTTCACAGCAATGCCTTGGTCCCACTGAAGTGGTTTTGTCTGTGCAGGGGCAGGAAGAGCCCATCAGGCGGTTACACCCGGAGGCCCAGCCCTGCGCCTCCCGCCCTCTCCAGCGTCCGCAGAAGCTGACCAGAGCCTCTGCTTCGGGATTCCTGGTCTGTGGTCAGGGTGGGCCTGGGGGCTTCCGGGCTGCGGAGCTCCTGGTCTGCTCCCCAGAGGCTGTGGGCAGAAGCTGACTGAGACCTCTGAAGAAATCCTAGGGATTTTCAAGAAACCAGTGCATGTTTTCTCTTCTCTAACCTTGCACAGAGGACACAGAAAGCCCCAAACATCGGGGCCACTGGGATTCGTTTTCCAGAGAAGGATGCTCCGAGTTTGCACCCTGACCACACTGAAGGGGCCGCGTTCCTCCAGTGTCCATGGCTCCCAGCAAAGCAGGCCGGCACCACCCCCAGCACAGCTAGGCCCAGCCCAGCCCCAGCCCCGGCTGCCAAGCTCACCAAGATGAGAGCTAATAGCTCTGGCCATCGGCCTGCAAGCATTTACTCAGCACCTACTGCATGCTCAGTGCCCACAGACCGAGAGGCAAAGAAGACAAAGTCTCCGTCCTTAGTTCAGAGAAGCCACTCCCAGGCAGGGTTCTAGGAAAGAAGGAGGCCCTGGGCTACACCTGCACTTCTCTGGACCCCAGCAGGATGTGGCTGCATCATCTCCTGGAAGAACAGATTTGCCCGAAGCGCAGGAGACAGAGCGGGCCTGGGAGAAGGAGGTTGCTTCTGCACCTGCCCTCGGGGGAGAGGCTGGTCAGCGGTGATAGTCAGCGGGGAGCTCGGAGGAGGAGCAGACAGGATGTGGGAGAGCTTGGGAGAGATCCAGGCTGGGTGTCACGCAGCTCAGACCCTCGGCCACCCAAGCAGCGTAGCCGGCATCACAGCCCACGACGTGAGGCCACCAAGACAGACAGAGGAGGTGAGGGGACCCAGACCGGGCCCAGCCACACGTGGAGGTCGTGGAGGAAGCAGGCATCTACGTGGAATCTCGGCCACGCAGTCTGCCTTGTCCACAGAGAAGTGCCTGTCCGCTGCTTTGAGCGTGTGCGGAAGTCTCCCGAAAGTGTCCACTTTCTCTTCTTCCTTGGGATTTCCTAATGTCTGACGATCCCAGCTTGCGTTCGCCCCCTGTGCTGTGGCCCCACAACGTTCTGTCCAGTTTGATCAGAGCAGAAAGGGGACCCGGGGGCAGCCCAAGAGGCGGGAACCCTCTGGGTGGATTCCAGCCCAGCCCCAGCCCTGCCAGGGTCTTCGTGCCAAACCCCTGGTCGGCCAGGCTTGGAAGCTGGGCTGTGGAGCGACAGTCCTGGCCTGCAGGCAGGTGTCTTAGTCACTCAGGTCACTACGACACAGTTCCACAGCCTGGGCAGCCTACGTAATAGACACGTACCTCTCACACTTCCAGAGGCTGGGCGTCCACGGTGACTGCCAAAGAATAAATTTCTGGTTTGCTTTTTGTTTTTTGAGACAGAGGCTTGCTCTGCCGCCCAGGCTGGAGTACAGTGGTACAATTTCATCTCACTGCAACCTCCGCTCCCCGGGTTCAAGACATTCTTGTGTCTCAGCCTCCCGAGTGGCTGGGATTACAGGCACCCACCACTATACCCGGCTAATTATCTGTATTTTTAGTACAGACAGGGTTTCAACACGTTGGCCAGGCTGGTCTCGAACTCCTGACCTCAGGTGATACGCCCACCTCAGCCTCCCAGAGTGCTGGGATTACAGGGGTGAGCCACCGTGCCCAGCTAATTTCTGTTGTTTTAAGGCCCCCCGACCCTCCACCGCCCTTGTCTTCAGTGTGTGGTATTTTGGGGGCAGTCATGGGAAGCTAATACCCCTGACATGAGGGAGGTGGGAAAATCAAAACAGCGCAGGAAAAAAAAAAGACAGGCATGGCCAGGACAGCTGGGTGCACTGACTCATGCCTGGAATCCCAGCACTTTGGGAGGCCAAGGTGGGAAGATCACCTGGGGTCAGGAGTTTGAGACCAGCCTGGCCAATGTGGTGAAACCCTGTCTCTACTAAAAATACAAAAATCAGCTGAGTGTGGTGGCAGCCGCCTGTAATCCCAGCTACCTGGGAGGCTGAGACAGGAGAACTGCTTGACCCTGGGAGGCAGAGGTTGCAGTGAGCCAAGATCGCGCCATTGCGCTCCAGCCTGGGCAACAAGATCAAAACTCCATCCCCAAAAAAAAGAGTTCCCAGCCTTACAGCGAGAGTAAATAAAAACTGTCTCCATCTGGCAGGCCCAGGAACCTCAGGGCTGTAGGCCAAATCTAAAGCCTGCCTTGGTTTAGCTTCTTAGCCTCAAGAGGCTTTTAAATCTGAGATTCCCATCTGATCAACATGGAGAGAAAAGGTTATGTTTCTAAAGAAAAGCTATAGGCCTGGGCGCGGTGGCTCACACCTGTAATCCCAGCACTTTAGGAGGCTGAAGTGGGAGGATCACTTGAGCCCAGGAGTTTGAGACCAGCCTGGGCAACATAGAAAGACCCTTATCTCTGTACTTTTTGAAAAAGGAAAGAAAAGCTCTAATACACCTGTTAGGAGATTGTAGTTCTGGGCATTGTTTCTGAGCTCTTGTATCTACCTACAGACTAGAATAGATCCTGAATTCTTCTAGATTCCCTCAGTCAAAATTTCTCCCATGGAATTACTAAAACTAAAAACTGCTCTGTTCCTAAAGCCTTCTAAAACTGAAACTGGATGATTTTTTTTTTTTTTTTGAGATGGAGTCTCGCTCTGTCACCCAGCCCAGAGTGCAGTGGTGCAATCTCTGCTTACTGCAAGCTCCACCTCCCAGGTTCACGTCATTCTCCTGCCTCAGCCTCCTGAGTAGCTAGGACTACAGGCGCCGCCACCACGCCCGGCTAATTTTTTTTGTATTTTTTTTAGTAGAGACGGGGTTTCACCGTGTTAGCCAGGATGGTCTCGATCTCCTGACCTCGTGATCCGCCCGCCCTGGCCTCCCAAAGTGCTGGGATTACAGGTGTGAACCACCACGCCTGGCCTGAAGCTAGATGAATTTTAAGGAACAAGTCTCATATCTGATGTATGGGCCACACAAGAGATCACCAAACCATCCAATGCCGTAACCACAGACATTTCACCTGCAAACCAGGGAGAGAAGCTGGCGTTTTCACAGTGTAGCCAGTGCTTCCAGTTCATGGGGACGAGACTCTGTGTGAGAGATGCCCTCCCTCTTACCGTCTACCTGCTAACGCCACAGGATCATGGTCATTTAGTTAATTCAGCTGGCGATCTTAAGCCCAGCTTTGTGGCTCAAAACTGTTACGCAAACTGGGATTGTCATATTACTATCAATTTTACTTTGTATTTTCCCTTTTTAAACTTTGTACCTGTCACGTGTTAAATTCCTGCAGATGTACACCTCCTAACTAAACAATGCTGGCCCAGCTCTTTGAGATGACAGCAAAGACTATGAAACAAACAAAACTGAAATTAATAATGGACTCCAGGTAGACTCAGCTCTAGAGACATTCCTTTCAAATCTCTCTTGTTCAAATGTGGCTAAAGGTTTTAACGCTGACTCTTCGCTACTAATCACTCCCCTCCACTGTGGGTCAAAGACCAGCAACCCTGGGACACGCCATCCCAGCACCAGCAAGGGACAATCACAACCTCGCAATAGAATAATTCGTCAGTGATTCCTCCAAAGAAAGATCTTGGTAAAAAGGGGACAATGAGAAAGTTATCAGAATTAAAATGGAGTCACTTCTGTTAAAAAAAATAAAAAATAAAAAAATAACTCTGACAAATAGGCCGGGCACAGTGGCTCACGCCTGTAATACCAGCACTTTGGGAGGCCGAGGTGGGTGGATCATGAGGTCAGGAGTTTGAGACCAGCCTGGCCAATACGGTGAAACACCATATCTACTAAAAATACAAAAATTAGCCAGGTATGGTGGCATGCACCTGTGGTCCTGACTACTCAGGAGGCTGAGGCAGAAGAATCGCTTGAACCCAGGAGGCAGAGGATGCAACGAGCTGAGATTCCGCCACTGTACTCCAGCCAGGGCGACATGTACTCTGACAAACTGAGCTGGGGGACACCATAAAGGGGGTTCTCCTGCATGAATCACTGATAACAAGAGCTATTGAAATGGCTCCAATGACTGGAGGAACATCAGGGTCCTTGGTCCTCCGCTGATTTAGATAAAATGACATGGACACACGTGGAGTGGTTTTCAGGAGCGAAAAGTTTAATAGGCAAGAAAGAAGGAAGAAAGAAGGAAGAAAGAAGAAAACAGCTCCCCCATGCAGAGACGCGGTGGGGCTCGGAGCAAAGAGGCCCTGTGTGCAGCAGAAAGGCATTCCACGACAGCGGGAGGCTGGAGGAGGCGGTGTCTGCTTTGCATAGGGTGCAGGGAATTGATTTGACCCGCTGTGTCATTCACGTAGCCCATGAAAAACCTGGCCCCCATCGGAACTTGCAGTGAGCTGAGATCCGGCCACTGCACTCCAGCCTGGGTGACAGAGCGAGACTCCGTCTCAAAAAAAAAAAAAAAAAAAAAAAAAAAACCTGGCCCTCCCACCTTAGCCTTTTAATATGCAAACACGGGTTGCCAGGACGTTTTGAACACATGGTGTTATGGGGGGGTGGCCATAACACCTGCCTCACCTGTCGACAAGGAGAAGACGGTGGGAATCGCCATGTTGGGTAGACCCAGTGTCTATTTGCCAGCGTTTGCATATCTAAGCTTGCTGTCCTGGCTCTTTAAGCCGCCTTTCTGTTAGTTTCCACTTAGAACCTTTACCCTATTTTTTTTTTTTCTTTTTTTTTTGAGACTAAGTCTTGCTCTTGTCCCTCAGGCTGGAGTGCAGTGATGTGATCTCAGCTCACTGCAACCTCCACCTCCCGGATTCAAGCGATTCTCCTGCCTCAGCTTCCTGGCAGTTGGGATTACAGGAGCCTGCCACCATGCCCAGCTAATTTTTGTATTTTTAGTAGAGATGGGGTTTCACCATGTTGGCCAGGCTGGTCTCGAACTCCTGACCTCAGGTGATCCGCCTGCCTCGGCTTCCCAAAGTGCTGGGATTACAGGCGTGAGCCACGGCACCAGCCTAAACATTATTTCTTAATAACTCTTGTATTACTGTCACAAAAGACTCCGAGAAACCACAATGCTGCATGAAGTCCACTGCAACCATACACAGAAAATACTGTGAGGACATCTGCCCAGCAACTGCTGTCCAGCCCTGGACTGGCACCACCCCTGCTGATGCTTGTAGACAAGGATAATCGGCTCAAAACAACGGTGTGATCCTCGTTTTCCCTTTAAAAGCCTTTGTCTCCCTTTACCTCCCTGAACACACACATAGTCTACCACAGCACATGTGTTCCGACTGCAATGCCCTATTTTTGAATAAATGTCGTTTTCTTTCACGGAGCCTCTCTGTCATCTAAGTTGACAAATGTAATCATAGCACAACCCTGGTCTCTGTTGTAGTCCATATTTATTCAATCCCAATGGCATACACACTGTGGAGTAAAAGCCATGACATCGAGGCAGGGCATAGGGCTCACGCCTGTAATCCCAGCACTTTGGGAGGCCGAGATGGGCAGATCACTTGAGGACAGGAGTTCGAGACCAGCCTGGCCAACATGGTGAAACTCCGTCTCTACTAAAAATACAAAAATTAGCTGAGCGTGGTGGCGCACACTTGTAGTCCCAGCTACATGGGAGGCTGAGGCAGGAGAATTGCTTGAAGCCAGAAAGTGGAGATTGCGGTGGGCTGAGATTGTGCCATTTGCAGTCCAGCCTGGGCGACAGAGTGAGACTCCATTTCCAAAAGAAAAATCATGACATTGAGAGGATGGGGGTAAGAAATGTGGTGGTAACAGAGTTAAAACGTAACAACATGTAGCAGGAAGCCAATGCATAAAGTCTAAAATGATAAACCGAGAAGCTGCGGGTGGACGCCACTTTCCCTTCTGTGGCAATGTCCCCTCCCCTCCCCGAGTCCTCGGAGGGCTGGCAGAAGGGGCTCTGCTGTGGCCAACTCTTGGGGTCCCTGCAGTAAATCCAAGCACCTCCAAGAGCATCCGAGTGACCAGGGACTGGTGAGTTTTCTTGGAGTCGTAGGGCCATGGCGGGCTGCCT
This sequence comes from Theropithecus gelada, assembly GCF_003255815.1. NCBI lineage: Eukaryota > Metazoa > Chordata > Mammalia > Primates > Cercopithecidae > Theropithecus > Theropithecus gelada. The sequence continues at coordinate 18,864,232 of NC_037670.1, forward strand.
AGAGACCCCCGACCTAGGCTCATTCTCCCTCCCTCTTCTCTGCCAAGAGAAGAGCTGTGACCCCCAGGAGGAACCCTGTTTGGAGTGTCTGTTTGGAGTGTCTGTTTGGAGTTGGATCAGACAGTGATCCAGGGATTTCTTCTTTGAACAGTGATGGCCCAAGGCCAATCCTTTCCTACAGAATGAACCTTCCCAGGGTTGCCACAGTGGACGGCCTGAATTTATCACACATGGTTCTTGTTCATGTCATCGCCACACGTGGGAACTACTGTACATCAGACGCCTGCCCCAGCAGCCCAGCCGGTCTCGGAGTGAGACATGCTGCTCACCGGCCCTCCCGGCACCTCAGGGGCCAGAAGTGGACGAGGGACCCTGTGCCTGGACTGGCCATCCCTGGGTGGCAGGCTGGGGCCTCCTCCACCAGGCCCGCATGCCGCTGGGACCATAGGTGAGGGGAAGGTCCCAGGAGGTGACGCTGTCGGAGCCGATGGCCTTGAGATGGTGCCGGGCTGCAGAGAGAAACGCGTCCTCGGGAGACCTCGTCAGCACTGACACGGGTTCTTCACTGTGGAAGCCTTGGCCACGGCTCTGCCCTAGGTGGTGAATTACGAGAAGACCAATTCTAGGAAATTTGAGGCAGGAACACCAAGTTCTCTTAACTCAACTATGAATGAACTAAAAAAAATCTGTAAGCGGACAGTGTATTCTTCCTTGGACGTTTCTGTGACTCTGAGGGGTGACTACACGGCCTCAAACCAACCCTGAGCCTCTACCCCAGGGCAGAACACAGGGCTCCTGGGTGGCTGCATGAGCTGAAGGACCTGAGAGCAGTCCATTGCCAGGTGGGTCCATTAGGGGTATCTCGCCTGAGCCTGCCGCCAGGGTAAGGCTTTGGCGTCAGGGATGGAGAGTGATGCCACACGTTGGGGGCCCTGGGTTCTATGGGCAGCAAAGTCGTGTGTGCTACACGTACATGGTCCGGCCAAGAGGTCCCCACCCGCCCGGCGGGACCAGGATCAGCTCATCTGTGCTTCAGGGCAGGACGACCCCACCTGCTCCCTGACTGACTGACTGACAGGTCTGGCTGTGAGTGACAAACCCGTGTAGGCTTCCGAGGCCTCAACAGTGCATGTGTCTTCCTCCTGGAGGGGCCAGAGGAACTGGTGCTCTGCGTCCCCGCGAGTAGGACGTGGACCGTCTCGGACAAACGCTCCTCAAGGCCTGCATCCTCCCACCAGGAAGCCACAGACAAGGCTGAAGCTGGGCCTCTCACCACCAAACGGGAGCTGTCCTGGGACTGAAAAGAGGAAGTAAGCCCAGATCTCCACACCTCCCATCCAGACTCTGGCGTCACTGAGGTGCCTGCCCCCGTGTCGTGGCTGTGGGTGTTGTGCTGATGCAATCTCCACAGCAGAGAAGCACGCACATCCTGCAGGCCCACGTGGGCCCCTGACCCGGCAGATGGGGACCTGGGGGACCAGCCCAGGCCCCAGCCACCCGTCTCTTAGCACAGGGCTCTCCTCTCAGCACCAGGGGCATCTTTGTCCTGGGGCCATCCTGTATGTTTAGGGTATTCAGCTGCACCCTGGCCTCCACCCTCCAGGTGCCCGTGGCACCTCTGCCCCAAGTCGTGACAACCAAACATGTCTCCAGACGCTGCCAGTGTCCCCTGCAGGGTAAAATCGCCCCTGGTTGAAAACGACCACTTTAGAGTTGACGTTTATTAACCCATCACCATCAAATCTAAAAGGTTGAAAGGTGTGTGCATAAACACGGGGACCGAAATTCTCAATAAATGCCGTAAGTTGACAAAATCGCAGGTAGTTGAAATTCCTAATTATATCTTTATTACCAGTGGAGAGGAGCAGTCCCCCTGGGAAGTGTCCAATCCCACGGGAACGCCTCACAGTTTCTCATGTCTTGATCACACTCTACATAACCAGCGCTCTGTTTTGCATGGGATTTTAGTGCGATCGGTACATTTTTAGACAAGACGCTTTTGTTAATGGAAATGTTGGTTCTAAAATTTTATCCTGGAAGTTGGATCTTTCTTGCACTCATTTTTGGAAAATCTGATTTTGTGGGTGTGTGAATGTGTGTTGTACGACTCTTTTATAAGATGGCGTTGAATGTCCCAGATCATAAATAAGGTGTTTATGCCACTTCTGTGAGTGGATCAGGACCACACGGCCAGGTTTTGTTTCTATTTGGCCACCAAGAGCATCCATTCCATGAAAGGCAACTCATGGCTCCTTCTTGACAGAGGGATCTTCTAAAAAAGAAAGAAAGAAAGAAGGAAAGAAAGAAAGAAAGAAGGAAAGAAGAGAAAGAAAGGAAGGAAGGAAGGAAGGAGAAAGAAAGAAGGAAGGAGAAAGAAAGAGAAAGAAAGAAGGAAAGAAGAAAGGAAAGAAGGAAAGAAAGAAGGAAAGAAAGAAAGAAAGAGAAAGAAAGAAAGAGAGAAAGAAAGAAAGAAAGGAAGGCAGGCAGGCTGGCTCAACGATCACTGTTAGACTCGATTAAAAATAAATGTCTAAGAGCAAATCTGCTAGAGGCTCCTGGCATTCCTGGGCAGGGCGGGGGCTTCCCAGCTGGGGCCATCCCACTTCTCAGAGGGGTCTCTGGCTCTCAGACAAGCTCCGGATGTGCACAGGCATTGGTCAGGGCCGGGAAGGCCGTCACTCAAGACAGCGTCTGTCCCAAGAGTACATGCGAGATTTCAGTATTTGTTTTATAGGCCACTGTGGCTTACTCTTGTTTCCTAGGAGGAAACAGCAGGAATGGTAACAATTGAACCAAATCACAAAGAACCGAAAAGAACCACACTCCAAGGGAATCTTGTGTTCTTTAAAAAAAAAAAAAAAAAAGTGTAACTTTGGTTTTCCCAGCTCCATCTAGTCAGCAACACTGCTCTTGGTGGGTGTCCAGGACCCATGAAGCCCCTCCTAGCCCTTCCAGCTGTGAGCCAGACGCTGGTCCAGTGGGGAGCACTGACGGCTTCAGCAAGGTGGGCCCACCCTGTCCTTGACGTGCAGCGAGCACAGTCCTTGTGATCCGGGGTGTCCTCCTTGCACTGGGGGTTCCCCACTAGCTCAGCTCAGACTCCGGCTGCGAAGCACCCTGCATGGCTTTTGTCTCCTCTTCTGGGAACCCCTGAACCCCAGTGCGGTGGGCTTCTCCTCCCCACCTGGTACAGATCCCAGCCCGGCCGCCCAGATCCCAGCTCTCAGCTTCTTCCTGGAGCAGCTGCCCTGCCCCACGGGAAGCGGCTTGGAGCCCAGCTACACAGCGTGGACCAGTGTGTTGACTCTGCAGCTGCCAGCAGGGACCTGATGTTGAAACACCCTCCATGACATGATCCAAATGGCCCTCTTACTCTTTTAAGTAGCCAAATAAATACCAGCATCAAGGTTCTGGATGGAGACCACTTCATTTGCTCACATACTTTTGCAAGCTGTTTATTGGGATACTGCTTAAATAGTTACTTCTTGTTTATACTTGGCTTTTCTTAAACATGGTCTTGTTAGGCGAGGTTTCATAACCACCACACAACTGTCTTTGTTCTCACGCTGCTGAACATGTTTTATGGGCATTGGGATAACAGCTGTAGTTTCCAGTGGCTGCAGTAGCTGACTAGTCAGTGGCTTCAGGAACACACGTTTATTCTATAGCCCTGGAGGTCAGAAGCTCTGATCCAGGTGTTGGCTGCGTCTCACTCCTCCTGGAGGCGCTAGGGGAGCATCCGTGTCCCTCTTCCCACTTCTAGGATCCGCTGCACCCCTTGGTTCAGGCCCCTCTTCCATCTTCAAAGTCAGCAGCCTCTCCTCCCCTCTGACCTTGGCTTCCTCTGCCCGACTCTGACCCCTTGCTTTCCTCTTACAAGGACTCCGTGGTGACCTGGCACCCACCCAGCTCATTCAGGGAGGAGAAGGGAATACAGAGCATCTTTTCATTGTAAGCTCTTCAGATTTTTTTGGTTTTTTGTTCTTTTAAACTGAGTGATGTATGGATGTATGGATGGACGGATGAATTGAGGCAGGATCTCGCTCTGTCGTCCCAGCTGGAGTGCAGTGATGTGATCATGGCTCCCAGCAGCCTTGATATCCTGGGCTCAAGTGATCTTCCCATCTTAGCCTCCTGAGTAGTTGGTACCACAGCCCCGTGCCACCACACCATGGCTAATTTTTAAATTCTATAGAGATGGGGTCTTGCTATGTTGCCCAGGCTGGTCTGGAACTCCTGGACTCAAGTTATCCTCTGGCCTTGGCCTCCCAAAGTGCTGGGATTACAGGTATGAGCCACCACACCCAGCTTGCCTGTATTTTTAAAACAGATAATGGTGGCTATCAAATCACTGGGGTTTTGAATATATTTAAAAGAGTGACTTCATGGTTATTTCTCACACACTGATTTTATATCACAAGTTATATCCTTTGCAACTACCTAAACTTACGATGAGAAATTTTAGCTGTTAGAGACTGAATGTGCACATGGACAGCGGCCAGCCCAGCTATGAAAATGGAACTCCACCTCACATCTGCAGCACCCAGCCCAGGAGGCCGCCCCTCCGCCCCCATAACCAGCCCGGGAGGTCAACCGCATCCCTGGTGAGCAGCCCAGAGGCCGCCTGCTGTGTTGACTCACAGGAAGGGAGACTGTCATCTCCAGAAAGCATCCAGGAAGCTAAACAACAGCTCCTGTTACTATCAGCTCCAAACAGCTGGGACTGGATTAATACATCAAATGACAAATGTAATTAATTCATTAATTAGCTTCCCTAATTTTTGCTCCCACTTTTTTTTTTTTTTTTTTTTTGAGACAGAATCTTGCTCTGTTGCCCAGGCTGGAGTGCAGTGGCACGATCTCGGCTCACTGCAACCTCTGCCTCACGGATTCAAGCAATTCTCTCACCTCAGCCTCCTGAGTAGCGGGGATTACAGGTGCCTGCCACCATGCATGGCTATTTTTTGTGTATTTTGATTAGAGATGGGGTTTCACCATGTTGGCCAGCCTGTTTTCAAACTCCTGACCTCAAGTGATCCACCGGCCTCGGCCTCCCAGAGTGTTAGGATTACAGGCGTGAACCACCGTGCCCGGCTTCTCTTTAAACTTAGGACCAACTGGAGAAAGGCACTGTGCAGCCCTCACCAATCCCATAGGAAGCCTGCTGTCTGGTGATCCAGCCCCATCCCTGGCCACCTGCCTTCCCAGGGCACACCTGTGCCTCCACTCTCCGACTCCAAAGCTTCCCCTCCCTGCCTGCCTTTGAGTCTCTGCTAAACACAGAGGCCAGCACCAGGGGCCTCTGCCCAGGGCCGCCCCAACCTGCCAGCCCGAGTTGTGGGTCCCTGCCCTCATCCTGTCATGTGATATCCTTGGGTGGGGACCCCCGTGCGCTCACGCGTGGTGGCGGGGGGTGGGGTCTATTGTCAGCTGTGTGTCCAGGGAAGAAGGGTCACCTCCCATTACAAAGACCTGAGGTCCCTCCTTGGCCCCCAGATGTTCAGAGAGAGCCCAGAGCCTGAAGCCCTGAGATGTGAACTGTGTGTCCTGAAGCCACTCGAGGTCACAAGTGAGACTCAGAATGACTCCCCGTCAGAGCGGGCAGAGAAAGCCGGCCAGGCAGCCCAGCAGGGAGCAGCCCCAGGCACATGCCCAGGCAGGGAGGCTCACCCTTGGGGTCTAGGGGTACTGGCTAAGTGGTGGTCTCCTGGCCCAGTGGCAGCCCAAGGCCCTACAGAGGACGACTTAGGACAGTGCTGGGAAGCCCCGTCAGACTTTCCAGCTCATCACACCTCGTCCTGAGGGAAGAAGGACAAACCGCATGCAGCCTTTTGAAATAACACCATTGTCCCTCGTCTCTGTCCTGATGCCCCAAATCACAGAGCTTCCTGTGTGCTCTAAAATGGCACCCCCCAGCCTTTTGGGCACCAGGAACGGTTCCACGGAGAACAATTTTTCCCTGGATGCAGGTAGGGGATGGTTTTGGGATGAAACTGTTCTATCTCAGATCATCAGGCATTAGATTCTCACAAGGAGCACACAATTGAGACCCCTCGCCTGCGTCTCATAAGTCTCATAAGACTCTAACGCGGCCGCTGATCTGACAGGAAGGGGCGCTCAGGCTGGAATGTTCGCTGCCCCCCACCCTCACCTCCTGCTGTGTGGCTCTGTTCCTAACAGCCCATGGACCAGTAGTGGTCTGAGGCCCGGGGTTGGGAACCCCTGATGTGTAAGCACCAGGTGGGTGGGGGTCCTCCTGACTTGTAGGTGGCCAGTGTGGGCCAGGCTCAGCTTGACCTGGGTGTATGCAACCCACACCAGCCCCCACCCAGCCCCACCTTGTCTGGGTCCCCAGGGGCCAGTGTGCACCAAGGACATGGAGTGCCCTGTGCCACTGATGGGACAGCAGTGGAATCAGACTAACAGTGGTCCTCTCAGCAGAAACTCTACAAGCCAGTAGAGACTGGGGGCCAATATTCAACATTCTTAAAGAAAATAATTTCCAACCCAGAATTTCACATCCGCCAAACGAAGCTTCACAAGCAAAGGAGAAATAAGATCCCTCTTACTGGGGTCCTGTGTCCCAACACGGTGGAGGACTGCCTAAGCTCAGGGGAGAGAAGACAGGAAGGGCAACTGAGAGTGCCGCACACACCACGTCACACATGCACTGAAGACCCCCTCACACATGTGAGCATGGGGCGCAAGCATGGCCTGAGTCTATGGACGGAGGGAGGCTCCCAGGCCCAGAGCACACAGCAAGCCAGGTCCCAAGGCCAGCAGACAAGAGGCTCCTGGCCTGGATGATGAACACAGAGACATGCACCCATGTGACGCCATGGGACAGGGCCACCATGGCCAGAGGACAGGAGGGAGAATGGTGCTGCCGGCTGGATGGACAGACAGGCAGAGGGAGACCAGGCAGAAGGAGTTGGTTGGGTAGCCTTTAAACCACTAGGAATGGGTAGAATTCATAAGCAGCAACGATGCAGGATTCATAAAATCCATCCGTCATCCAAGTCAGTATTGAGCCTGCTAGGAGCTGACGATAAGGCAGCACACAAGATAAGTTCCCAAGGGTCAAATTTCCATCTGTGTGTGGAATTTGTGTTGTTCATAGACTAGATTAATCAAGTGGTTTCAGATGTCTGGGTCTGTCTCTAAGTCTGTTTACTTGCAAATCCAAGCCAAGATTAAACAAATAGCCTTAATTAAATCCTTCATTTGATCTCATGTCCACAGTGTGTTCTGCCAGTAGTTTATAGCCAGAGGCAAAGCAAACCAAGAACACAGAGCCATCTACAGGGAAAAATCCTGGTTAACTACTTCTTCTCGGAAAAGCCCATCATCTCCACACTCAAGAGAATAGTGCTGGACCCCTACCTCACACCATGTACTCAAACTAATTCAGAACAGACCAACAACCCGAAGGTAACAGCAGAAACTGTAGAACTCTCAGACAAAAACCCAGGGCAAAAGCTTGACAATGTTGCTTTTGGCAGTGATTTCTGGGATATGACACCAAAAGCACAAGCAACAACAGAAAAAGACATTAAATTTAAACCATTTGTGTACCAAGGACACTGAACAGTGAAAACACAACCATGAAATGGGAGAAGATAGGTGCAAATTGTGTATCTGATATGGGATGAATATGCAGAATATGATTATTTTATTTTTACTTTTTTTTGAGACAGAGTCTTGCTCTGTCACCCAGGCTAGAGGGCAGTGGCACAATCTTGGCTCACTGCAACCTCTGCCTCCCAGGTTCAAGCGATTCTCGTGCCTCAACCTCCCAAGCAGCTGTGACTACAGGTGTGTGCCACCATGCCCAGTTAATTTTTAGTAGTAGAAACAGAGTTTTGCCATGTTGGCCAGGCTGGTCTCAAACTTCTGGCCTCAAGTGATCCACCTGCCTCAGCCTCCCAAAGTGCTGGATTACAGGTGTGAGCCACTGTGCCCAGCCATGATTACTACTATTTTTTAAATATAGAGACTGGATCTTGCTATGTTGCCCAGGTTGGTCTTGAACTCCTGAACTCAAGCAATCCTCCTGCTTTGGCCTCCCAAAGTGCTGAGATTATAGGCATGAACCACCACACCCGGCCCAGAATATGATTTTTTTAAATTGGCAGAGACAAGGTCTTACTCTGTCGCCCAGGCTGGAGTGCAATGGCACGATCTTGGCTCACTGCAACCTCTGCCTCCCAGGTTCAAGTGATTCTTCTGCCTCAGCCTCCTGAGTAGCTAGGATTACAGGCACCTGCCACCATGCCTGGCTAAGTTTTGTATTTTTAGTAGAGATGGGGTTTTGCCATATTGGCCAGGCTGGTCTTGAACTCCTGACCTTAGATGATCCACCTGCCTCGGCCTCCCAAAGTGCTGGGTTTACAGGCGTGAGCCACCGTGCCCAGCCAAAATGTTAAATTATTTACAGATATGTCAAAGTTAGCATTAAACCATACTATATAGAAACAAAGAAAAATTTGCTAGAAATAATACAGTGAGCCAACTCTTTGTATCAGTCATTATTTATTATTTATTTATTATTATTATTATTTTGAGACAGGGTCTCATTCCCATTGCCCAGACTGGAGTGCAGTGGTGTGATCACTGCTCACTACAGCCTCAACTTCTTGGGCTCAAGTGATTCTTTCACCTCAGCTTCCCAACTAGCTGAGACTACAGGCACCTGGCTAATTTTTGTATTTTCAGTAGAGACGGGGTTTCACCACGTTGCCCAGGCTGGTCTCAAGTGACCCACCGCCTCGGCCTCCCAAAGTGCATAGGCATTTTTAAAGTAAAGTTTAGGGATAATGTATTATTTCTATTAGAGTTCTGACTTTAAGCTGGGAGATGTTAAGTGATCATGTTTGTGAAGCTATCAGAATGTTTAAGTACATTTGGTTTGCTATGAGCTTCATTTATTAAAAGGATAAGAGTAACTTAAGTGTTTGACAAGCTGGCTGTCTGTTTTGCAAATGTTTCCTGTCAGGTAGTTGAAATGCTTAAAAAGAAAAATGAATACATTAAATTATAATCAAACGTTAAAAACATAAAAAGAATTTAATTTTAATAAAAAGCCTATTAACAATGATACCTCTACAAAGAGGTAGACATTCCAAGTTGGGAAGATGCAGAGGTTACTTATCTGTGCTGCTCCTGAACCGATTAACTAGCAGAGCTTGTTTTCAAACAGTAAGATACAACCTGGTACAGAATATTCTGAAGCAGTGGGGGAGGGATCACATTTGCTGATAAGGATTGCAATATCGGGACTAAAACTGTGTGTGAAGCCTGACGGCCTCAAAATCATCCATTCCCTTCTCATCTCTCCCAGAAGTGTCTGTGACAGTCACTGTCATGGAAGTCACTTCCCAAACACCACAAGGGAGAGCCGTCCTTCCTGCAGGGCAGCCACGTGGCCACCTACACTGGTCCCGGGAAATCTTGGACCTAGGCTGGTGCCTGCCTCAGCTCCTGTCTTGAGACGCAGCTGAAGGTGGGCATCTCACCCAGGCTTGGCAGTAGGGTCCGCCCTGGGACTTTTGGGACTGATGAAGATAGTCAAGTCCATCCCCATGAAAACAGAGAAGGCTGCTTTTCCAGCAGAATAGAAATCACCAAACTCAATCCTAGAAGAACTGGAATATTGGGAAAGTCCAATTTCCACAGGAGAAATTAGAAAGGTGATAGATATTTATCTTTAAGGAAAATGCAGCCCAGCTGAATTTTATTTAACGTCTAAAAAGATAATTCTAACTTTTCCAGGCCACAGAAAAAGATGGGAAACCTCCTATTTGTGAAGGCATACCTTTTGTCAAGGGAGCATACAGGGTCGGGCGTGGTGGGTCACGCCTGTAATCCCAGCACTTTTGGAGGCCGAGGTGGGTGGATCACCTGAGGTCAGGAGTTCGAGACCAGCCTGACCAACATGGAGAAACCCTGCCACTACTAAAAATACAAAGTTAGCCAAGTGTGGTGGCACATGCCTGTAATCCCAGCTCTTCAGGAGGCTGAGGCAGGAGAATTACCTGAACCCAGGAAGTGGAGGTTGCGGTTAGCCAAGATTGTACCACTTCACTCCAGCCTGGGAAACAGGAACGAAACTCCATTTCAAAACAAAAAAAGGTGGGGGGGAGGGAGCATATAAAATGATAAAGCTACGTTGCTTGTACCTATAGATGCAAACAGTTTGAATAAAATATTAGCAAAAATGTACTACCAATGTGTCAAAATCATCACACACCACCCCCAAGCAGGTGGTTTATTTTAGGAATGCAAAGACGGTTCAAGAACAGGACAGTCTATCAGCATGAAAAAGAAATTAGCGGACCAGGAACAGTGGCTCGCACCTGTAATCCCAGCACTTTGGGAGGCCAAGACGGGTAGATCACCTGAGGTCAGGAGTTTGAGACCAGTCTGGCCAACATAGTGAAACCCTGTCTCTACTAAAAATACAAAAATTAGCCAGGCATGTTGGCAGGCGCCTGTAATCCCAGCTACTTGGGAGGCTGAGGCAGGAGAATAGCTTGAACCTGGGAGGCAGAGGTTGCAGTGAGCCGAGATCATGACACTTTACTCCAGCCTGGGTGACACAGTGAGACTCCGTTTCAAAAAAAAAAAAAAAAGAGAGAAAGAAAAGAAAAGAAGTTAGTGAAAGAAGAAAGATGCAGAGAACTCAGACTTAGCAATCCTATGCAGCTGCTCCTGGGTGGCCTGAGGGCAACTGGAAAGAGGGCTGGGCCCAGTCAGCCACAGAATGACCAGGAGCTCGGCCCCAACACGGCCTCACCAAGGTGGGCCTGGCATGCAGCAGGGGCTGCATGAAGGCCTGGGGAGGGGAGGGTCTGTCCGGCCTCCGGAGGGACCATGAGAGTCCTGGGCAATAGAAAGTTCTGGGCACTGAGTTGTTAGAGGGACCAAAATGTGGGGAAAGGGCGTGTCTGTGGTTGGGATGTGTGAGCTGCAGGCCACAGCCAGCAAAGTCCTCCGTGCGGAATCAGACAGGGAGCGTGTCAGCAGGGCGATCTGTGCATCCCAAACCAGGCCAGGAGCAGTGGACCCTGGGCGCCCGCCATCCTCAGACTGTGGCCTGATCTCTCCTCCCTGCTCCTCTTGGGGGCTGGACACTGCCTCCTTCCCCTCTGGCCTCCTCTGATCCAGTCTCCAGGGGTGGGGACCTCAGCCAACTGATGTCCAGGTGTCCTGGAAAGGTGGCCTAGCCACAGATTCACACTCCTGAGGCAGGCTTTGGACGGGCCTGCCTGGGACCCGTGCCCTCCTCAGTAAAAGGTCAGGGCCCGGTGTCCTGTGGACAGGAGGGCAGGTGCAGAGAATACCCTCCCCCCGCCCCTCATCTTTTCTCGGCCCCTCAGCTGAGGCCAGCAGACGTCACTGCCAGGCATGGTGGGTGAGGACCACATCAGCCAAGGCTATGCTCTGGTGGGGCCTAAACGTAAGGGGATGCTTTATGTCTGCTTGGTGGTCACGATCGTTGTGAAACAAAGCCAAGGAGCTTGTGCCTGTGGGGACTCTCCCCTGAGGGTCACGGGTCTGCCCCGATCTTAGTCCTCGCGCAAGCTTGTGGAGGGAGTGTTGACTTCAGATGGGAAACTGAGGCAGGAACAGCTGTGCAGCTCACCCAGGGCCAGGCTTGGGCCATTGCTCCTGTCTGGGGAGAGGCACCATCCTGGGTCTGGCTCACCACGCTGCATTCATCGTGCGTGTCTGTGGCCACATTCATCGTGTCTGTGTGGACACGGCTCCTCCAGGTCCAAGGAGCAGGAGCAGAGCAGGCCCCAGAGGGCAGGAAGCTCCATCCTCACTGCCCCACACACAGTGCAAAGGACCCACGGGTGGCCACAGAGGTCTCCGCCAGTTGAGGCTGGCATGGCTTGTTCTCCTGCAAAGGTCCAGCCCTGAGAGTGGGTGCTTGGGGGCACAGGGGGTGACGACAGCTCTGGAGGATCCGGGGCTTGGCATCTCGGGGCAGGCAGGGGCTTGCAGAAGAGAAGCCAAGGTCACTGCTGGGGAAGTAGCCGGCACCGTGGGCTGTTGCCTGACGCACCATTGTAAGCAGGGTGTGGAGCTGTCCACCACCCCCAAAAGACCGCCAGCGTGTCCCCTGCCTCCAGCACCACCCTCCCCATCCACAGCCTCAGTGCTAGCCCCGGCCGCTGACCAGGCTGGCGTTGGCCCCCGGAGCTGGTGGGAGAGGGTCCTGCGTCTCATGCTGCCCTCCACTGTCTTCAGGGCTCAGAGGTTGGGATGAGCAGCCTTTGTACCGGGTGCTGACGGCTGACAGCAATGAGGGCCAGGCTCCAGCATCACCAGGACTCGCCTCTTTGGGTAAAACACTTTCTCCAAAGGGCCCCGTGGCAGACATGGCAGGTGGAGCAGAAGCCCCCACACCTGGGGTGCTGGCAGGGAGGGGCCTCACTGGGGCTTCCTGGACACTGGTGCAGATGAGGCTGCATCAGTGGGAGGTGAGTGACCAAGCAGAAGGAGGGGCGCTGGGATCTGCAGCCCCTAACATGAAAGCTGAGCGACAAGGGGAGGCAGGGCCCCAGCAGGGCACCCAGAGGGCACGGGGGACACAGAGACCACAGAAAGCTGAGGGACAGTTCCTGGCCAGGGCATCCTCCCCCAGGTAGCAAGAGCCTTCCCTGACCTGGCCAGTGGCAGCCCCTGGAGGTGGCAGCTGTGGGTGGGGGGCTGGAAGCCTGGGCAGGGGCCAGGATGAAGTGGGGCCAAGGCCAAGGCCCGCACCAGAGGAGCCTGTTCCCAAAGGGCAGGGCCTGGCCCAGCCCCGCTGTGATGGAGTAAAAGCCATAAAGTCCCCGATGGGGATTCCCGGGGCTGCTTCCACCCCAGTCCCCCCAGGCAGCTGCAAAACCAAGTTGGCAAATACCATCTGGCAAAAGAGCAAGTAGGAATTCAACCACAGGGGAGTGAAAAGGAGGAGAGGCTGGGAAAACCCACTCTCCCTGTTAGATGGGGAAAGTCCCGGCCGAATCACACTCTGATTATTCACGAGGAAGAAACGGAAAACTTGCAGAGCTATAAAAATATTCCGTTTATCAAACCAGGAAAACACAGTACTCAGACACCCTACAGATTAAAAACACTTTCTGAAGGAAGAAATAATACATTTAGGCTGCTGGTTTCACTGGATAGATTCAGGAAATCATTAAGTGCAGGCACTGGATGCTGAGATGTCAGATGAATAGACAGGGATGGAGCAGGAGGTGGTGAGACCCCAGATGAAATAGATGGGAAATGAACAGGAGTTGGTTAGGGGTCAGATGAAATAGATGGGAATGGAACAGGAGCTGGTGGATGGGCATGAATTAGCTGAGGGCAGGTATGAGGAGGCGATCTCAAGAGAGACCCCACGGCAGCTTTCAAGGACACTGGGAGCTGAAAGAACAGCACTCATGTGGCACAGAGCCGGACGGGGAGGCTGAGACACAGGCGGCAGCAGTCCCAAGCCCCAAGCCCCACGCCCCACGCCCCACGCCCCAGGGAGGAGGAAGGCAGAGACGAGGAGAGAGAAAGCAGACATGGAGGACGGAAGCCAGATACCCACCGGGCAGAGGAGCAATTTTCCACATAAAGCAACTCGAACAACCGGAACGGCACAGCCACAGGGTACGTAAGAGAAGGAACTTCTAGAACTGAAGACAGATCTAAATCTATCTAATCAAACGACTCATGGGGACAAGCAAAATTAATGAAAATGAATCTGGTGGAAATCTTCCACCAGCATAAAACACCAGACAGGCACAGAGAGAAACTGAGTAGCCCAACGGCGTCCTGTGCCAGTGCCAGGAGACCACGGGGTGACAGCGGAAGCCTCACAGCTGCAAATCCACCGACGCCAGGAGATCATGGGGCGATGGCTGGAGCCTCATAGCTGCAAACCCAGACTTCTGTGCCTGGCCAGGCCACTATAGGGAGATCTGCTGCACAAGTCCAGGCAACAGAAAAAAACATTCTCAGCCACATGGAGGCCAGAAATTGCACCAAGAACATTTCCTTCCCGAAAAAAAAACTCAAAATTGATTATTTGAGGCAAACAGGTGACTCCAAACAAAGACCCACAAACAGGGAAGGGCAGGCAGGCAGTGGTGGCCAGTACACGGAGATGGCTGGAGCTACAATTGAGTCCACGTGAATTTTGTGAATAAAATCTAAGAATTGCAAAATAACAATCACTAAAACTTAAAACCTCCACCTTATCAGGGACGACGGCTCTTTAGGGGTCTTGTAGTGAGGCCAAGATAGACTTCAGGATGGAGTTTCTACCAGTGATTTAAAATTAGGATGTTGAAATTTGGCAGAATGACTTAAGTTTTAGAAAAAAAGGAAATTGGGTCATTCTCTTTCCAAAGGAAAACTGTCCCGTGATGGAATGAGTGGTCTTTTGTGTCTGCAACAATGAGCCTCTGTAACCCTTGGGAACTTCACATTCGCAGCCTCACTTCATCTCAAAAAAGTCGTGGGAAGTGCCAGTCACTCTGGAATGTTCCCAAGCATGCAGAGACTGAGAGGCCTCCCGCCATGCTCACCTGGCCTCCTTCCCCGGCTGCCTCTCTCCCGTCTCACTGCTCTACTGAGCACTGGGGGCTTCCAGACCTCCCTCCAGCCTCTGAGCTGCTGCCAGTCCCATTGGAGCAGGGCATGGGCAGCGTCGTGGCTGTCCTGGGTGCCGTGAAAGGCGGTCTGGTGAAGCTGTTGGTAACAAAACCCAAATGCCAGGATGGAAGGAGCGATGTGGTGTTGCCAGACGGCAAGGCAGACCCCAGGCAAGCCGGCCCCAGCCCGCCCGTCACCGTGGGCACTGGCAGAGTCACCCTGAGAGTGAAGGGAGACAATTCCCTGTCCGGCTCTGCAGCCGGGCTGCCCAGACTGCTGGGCTTAGTTTCCTCCCTGCGGAGAGGGTGACAACACGCCAACCCACACGCGAGGGAGCAGGACACATGAGCCGGTGGAGGCATTCGCTCATGAATGCTCACCAAGGCCTCCTCCATTCTAGGCACCTGCCCAAACACGGCCCTTGCACACCTCCCGGGACCCCACATCCACACTCAGTGACGGTCCTATCCTTATGCTCCAGATGAGGAAACTGAGGCACAGAGCTGGAACCCAGAGCCTTCTAGTTTGGGCTCCACAAAAGGCCTTTTGATCGAATTATGCTTTGGAAGGCAGGTTTCTCCATCGAGGACGAGTGGGAACCACACCCAGTCTGAGGCTTCATGCCTTGCAGCTGCCCGTGGTCCTGCAGCTGCCTGGTGCCTCCACCCGGGGCCACGGCTCCTCCAGGGCCCACTTCTTCCTCTGTTCAGGAGGTCACTCTCTTCACGTTAGTGCGTGAATCCCATCCTGGGTCATGGAGCCAGCGTTGCTAGAGCTCACAGCCCAAACCCAGCTGAAGACAAGATGGCTCAGGTGGGAGGCCCGCAGAGCCATCCCCATCCATCCAGGCTACAGTGGGGGTTGGGTGGGGACATTCCTAGGGGGTGGGTCCGAGAGAAGCATGAGGACCTGCAACCCAGCGACCCCCAGAAACCAAACTGGCTCTCTCGGTACAGTGCTAGTCTGCAGAGTGGGCCCATTCCCATGGTGTAAACACTCCCACTGATGCTGGCTTCCAGCTGCTGACATGCTGTCACTGAATGAAGAGTCCTTTTTGCATTTCGAGACATGCCAGGCCCAGTGGACCGCTTCAGGCTGCAACACACACAGGGCAAGGTGTGGGCCAGGGTGTGGCCTGAGTCTTCAGTGCCAGGGCACTGGAACACCTGGGAGTCCCTTGAGGATAAAAAAGGAGACCCGAGCCAATGAGAAGGACACACAGCCCCTGCAACCTGAAGGTCCATCTTCATGAACTTGATGATCATCTGTGGAGGTGGGTGATGTTTTTTTGTTTGTTTTTGTTTTGTTTTGTTTGTTTGTTTGAGATAGTCTCACTCTGTCGCCCAGGTTGGAGTGCAGTGGCATGATCTCGGCTCACTGCAACCTCCACCTCCTGGTTCAAGCAATTCTCCTGCCTCAGCCTCCCAAGTAGCTTGGATTACAGGGGCATGCCACCATACCAGCTAATTTTTTAATAGTTTTTGGTAGAGATGGGGTTTCACCATATTGGCCAGGCTGGTCTCAAACTCCTGACCTCAACTGATCCACCTGCCTCAGCCTCCCGAAGTGCTGGGATTACAGGTATGAGCCACCGTGCCCAGCCTGGGTAATCTATTTCTATTTAACAAACCAGCCCAACAATGCATGGCTTTAAACAGTAATAGCCGTTTCTTTAACTCATGCATGTGCAGTTTGGGCAGGGCTCAGCAGGGCCAGTTCATCTCCTCTCCATGGAGGCCTGGGTCTGGGAGCCCTGCAGGCTCAGCTCGGATTCATGGGGATGCAGGATCCACCAGGAACCTTAACCTTATCAGTGAAGACTGAGTTCACCTCTGAAAAGAGGGAGCCACATGACTGGAGTTTGACCACCAGACATTCCCGGGCAGAGCTTTGGGTCTGGAGCAAGTGACCCAGAAGCAGGGACAGTCTGGGCTGTACCAGCAGCGGCCTCACAGCCAGGCTGCCCTTTTGGCCTCCCTGGACCTGCCTACGCCTAGCCCTCATTCTCCAGCCTTTTGGCTGGTTCCCAAAGCCCCAAGAGCCCTCTGAGAAAGTTGTTTAGCATTGGTTTCTATTCACTGCAACCAAGATCCTAAGTGCTTGTATGATACAGCAGATATGGTTAAAGAAAAAAAAAAAAGAAAAAAGCAGAGAGAGGTGTTTGTGCAACAGGACCGTGCTGCAGAAAAGTTGCATGGAGCAGCTCTGGCACAGTGGGCAGGCAGGAGCTGCTGGGAGGGGCCTCCAGCTCTGTGGCTGAGCAGACCATGAGGAGTCTGGCTCCCCCGGGGCTGGCCAGCAGGCCGTTCTCGGCTCCTCTGTCTCCACTCAGGGGAGGGTGGGCAGGCGAATGGGCAGATGGGGAACCACGGTTCCACTGGCTCCTTGGGGCAGCCCCTGCTGGGTCCTGTCCTTACCCTCAGAGAACACGCTGCCTGCACCACCCCATGAAGGGGGGTCCACAGGGTTAGAACTACAATGCACTTGGTGACATCAGGACCATGGCGAGGCATGGAAGGGGTGGACTCTGATCTGAATGCCATCAAGCTCATCCCAGGGCCCCAGCCTCAGGGAGGGGCTGGAGAACATCTACTGGGGCATGGTGTGGACCTGGATGGTAGCTTGGGCACTGGAATCCTGGCCCTTCCCAGACCTGCTGAGCCAGCGTCAGCATCCTAACCCCAGGGACCCCAGGGACGCCTGTGTGCAGTCGCTCGGAGAAGCCCCAAGCAAACTCAACTCTATTGAAACGACTGTTGTAAGCAGACCTTGCAGGTCACCCGTGGTCTCTGTCTCCAGTGTTACTCCCAAGATGGCTGCGTTGTGTGGCAGAGTGATTCTGAAGGCATGGTGAAGTTCACCAACCCACTGACCTTAAAACAGGGAGGTGCCCTGGGCCTGACCTCATCACACCAACGCTTTAGAAGTGGAGCTTCCTCTGGAGGGTACAGAAGGGATGGCCAGAGAGAGCCACTCATGGGAGGACTCCACCAGCCCCTGCAGCTTGAAGATGGAGGGGCCACCAGGGACCACCAGGCAGGGACTTGAGAGCAAGCCCTAGGAGCTGAGGGCAGTCCCTGACCAACAGCTGCAAGAAAACAGGGACCCCAGTCCCACACCCACAAGGACCTGGATTCTGAACCAGCCTGGGAGGAGGCCTGAGCCCCAGGTGAGGCCCCAGCAGGGGACCCAGGCCAGCTCCTGACCTGCAAATGTGAGCTACAAGATGGTGAGGCTTGTCTACTTGCTTATTTATATGGTAGTAAAACACGCATAACATAACATTGTCCATCTGAACTGTTTTAAAGAGTCAAATTCAGCAGCATTCATGCATTCACACTGTTGTGCAAACACCACCTCAAGCAAGCTCCAGAACTCGTTCATCTTCCCAGATGGAGACCCATCAGCACCAGTCCATTCCCTCCACCTTCAGACCCTGGAAGCCACCAATCCACTTCATCTCCTGGATTTCCCTGCTCTAGACACTTTACACCAGTGCAAGCTTTTTTTATATATGCAGTCACTCAGCGCCATGTTTCTGAGGCTCACCCATGCCATAATGTGTAAGGGAGCTCCACCCTCTTTCTGGCTGCACAGTATTCCATCGCACCGGCACCGCGGTGTGTCAACCAGTTCCTCGGTCCAAGGACACTTGGGTTTTTCCACCTTCTAGCTCCTGTGAATAACGCTGCTGTGAACACTCATGTCCGAGTTTTTGCTCGGATGCCTGACTTCATTTCTGGCGGTGCATCCTCAGGTGTGGAACGACACAGTGCTATGGCAACCATTTAGCTTTGCAAAGAATCACCAGACCATTTCCCACAGCAGCTGCACCACTTCACACTCCCACCAGGAATGTGTGCTGAGCGGGTGCTGTTTCAAGCTGCTAAGTTTCTGGTAAGTAGAAAACAGAAAACGAACACAGAGACTGGCCAGAGGGCCGCAAACAGGAGGCAGGGTGGCGGCAGGGTGGCAGCAGGGTGGCGGCAGGGGAGCGGTGCGGGGGTGGCAGGAGGGCGGCAAGCTGGTGGCAGGGCTCTCCTCCCTGGCCTCTCAGCCCAGCTCCCAAACTCTAGGTAGCCTCAACCCCTCCTCCCAGCCTCAGCCCCAACTCCTGGCCTCAGTACCAGCTCCTGGCCTCAGCTCCCAGCCTCAGCCCCAGCTCCCTGCTTTAGCTCGAGTGGCCTCAGCCCTACCTCCTGGCCTCAGCTCCAGTGGCCTCAGTCCCAGCTCCTGGCCTCAGCTCCAGCTCCTGGCCTCAGCTCCCAGCCTCAGCTCCAGCTCCTGGCCTCAGCTCCAGTGGCCTCAGTCCCAGCTCCTGGCCTCAGCTCCAGCTCCTGGCCTTACCTCCCAGCCTCAGCTCCGGCTCCTGGCTTCAGCTCCAGTGGCCTCAGCCTCAGCTCCCAACCTCAGCTCCTGCTCCCAGCTCCTGCTCCTAGCTCCAGCTCCAGTGGCCTCAGCTCTTGCTCTCAGCCTCAGCTCCCAACCTCACCTCCAGCTTGCAGATAGATTCAGAAAGGCCCCAGGGCCCAACAGCAATGCCCCAAAACCATGCAGCTGTAGGGGGTCTGATTGGCAGGCCCCAGGAGGACTACAGGTGGGGTGGAGGCCTAAGCCCCCCACTCAGCTAAGTGGGGCATACCCCAGGGCAGGAAGGACACCTGGACGCCCACATCCAGGCATTGAGAAGGGCAGAAGCCTGGAAAATGTGAGCGAGAGGGTGCGCAAGCACCAGACGTCTGATGAAGCCAAGGGCCTGCTGTACCCCTGTGCTGGGGGAACAGCGCCTCCCAAATTCAGGTCCCCTGGAACCCAGGAAGGCAACTTCATTTGGAAATAACTCTTTGCAGCTGTGATTAGTGAAGAATGAGATGAAGTCATCCTGGAGTAGAGGCCCTCGCCCTAGCAGGTGTCCTTCGAGAAGAGAAGGGGAGACAGCCTCATGACAGAGGCAGGGCTGGCACAATGCGCCCACAAGCCAAGGAACCCCAAGGAGTGCCCGTGACACGAGCAGCCGGGCAGGGAGGGCTTAGGACCAAGAGCGACCACAGCCCTCACAGGCTGACCTGACTTCCAGCCCCCAGCACTCCTGCAGCTTTAAGCCCCCTTGTCTGTGGGACACTCATCCCCCTCTAAAGGCCCGGCTGTGATGGGAGGGGAGTGTGAGGCTGTAGCCCTGGGGAAAGCTGTCCTTGTTCTTCCAGAGACGAGGAGCTGGGGACCCCCTTGCGGGACACTCAGCTCCGCCTAGACCACCTGGGCTTGTCCATTTCCTCTTGGCAAGTCCCTCGGTGTTTACTTTCTCCCAGTCCAGGGAAACTCCACACTCAGAACCTCAGGACTCAGGTCAGGAGAATATTCCCCCCGTGGCCAACCGCGGGCACGGGGAGGAAGTGAACCTGACCTTTCTCAGATCCAAGGGTCCCTGAGCTTCATGCAGCCCAGCAGGGGAAGGGAGGAAGGTGGCTCTGCCTTGCTCCTGACCTGAGACACCAAGGCCACAGATCACCTGCCCTGGGGCCTTCCCAGGCCTCGCGGCCCTGGGCTTCAGGGCTGCCCTTGGTTTGTACTTGGCCGGTCTTTGGTTGGGTTGGGGATATTGGTAGGAGGTGTTGGGGGGGGGTCCCAGGCAGAAACCTACAAGAAACCTGTGGTCACCAGACCTTGGCACCTGTCATCAGGTCACATCTGATTTGCTCGGCCCCATGGCAGAGTCCAGATGAAAATGTCAGCTGGGCATGGTGGCTCATGCCTGTAATCCCAGCACTTTGGGAGAACAAGGCAGAAGTATCACTTAAGGCCAGGAGTTCGAAATCAGCCTGGCCATCATGGTGAAACCCCATCTCTACTGAAAATACAAAGATTAGCTGGGCATGGTGGTGCGTACCTGTAGTCCCAGGTACTCAGGAGGCTGAGGCACGAGAATTGCTTGAACCTGGGAGGTGGAGGTTGCAGCGAGCCGAGATTGCGCAACTGCACTCCAGCCTGGGCGATAGAGCAAGACTCTGTCTCAAAAAACAGAAAGAAAAGGAAGAGAAGAGAAGAGAAGAGAAGAGAAGAGAAGAGAAGAGAAGAGGAGAAAAGAAAATGCCTCCCTCCTGGGACAGAGTCTCTGTGAAATGCAGCCTCTTCCCTAAACTACACACATGCACGCGTGCACAGACACACACATACACACACACAGCAATGGCCGCCCTGCAGACAGCCAGGCCTTGGAAGTCTGGACGTCCGCGGGGCAGAGAGGCGGGGGCGGGCCAGTGCCCCATGCACAGCCCCCACCTGTATTTCCCCTTTCCCAGAACCAGATGGGGCAGGGGAAGTGGGGTGGGGGTTTCAGTTCCTCTTGACCTCATCAAGACACTGTTGTCTAGAACCTTCTTTCTGCCCATCATGGTAATCGGAGATGCCGCTAACCAGCTCCCACCTCTGCCTGCCCACTTCATGCCTGCCATCCTTGGCATCCTTACTTAAAAAAAAAAGCTCTCCATTTTTGCAGGAAACCCAAATGAAGCCTGAGTCCCCCATGAGGGACCCGGGGTCTGACACAGACAGACTGTTCTGGCTGGAGTCCAGCTCCTGGACCGCCTGGGTCTCCCTGTTCTGCATTGGTTCGCATGGTGAGACGGCGCCGATCAGAACCCCGAAACACCTGACCCCGAACACCATCGTCCCAAATCCTGAACTCCTGAAAGATCAAAATCTAATATTTTGGTGTCCTGACCAGTTTCTCTGCAAATGGTTCATCTGCGTGTAACTCATATCCACGTGACTAAGTGAGCACACCTGTGTCTTTGTGCCGGAGAAAATGTTAGGATTGCCGACTTTATTGGGTAAAGTGGCCTATGAAGGGTTCTGCCGTGTTTTTCATTTTCTCAAATAAATCTCCCTTAAAAATGTAAATAAATAAGTGCCTTTTATTTATTTATTTATTGAGATGGAGTCTCACTCTGTCACCCAGGCTGGAGTGCAATGGCGTGATCTCAGCTTACTGCAACCTCCACCTCCCAGGTTCAAGTGATTTTCCTGCCTCAGCTTCCCTAGTAACTGGGACTACAGGTGCCCGCCACCACTCCCAGCTGATTTTTTGTATTTTTAGTAGAGACGGCGTTTCACCATGTTAGCCAGCATTGTCTCGATCTCCTGACCTCGTGATCTGCCCGCCTCGGCTGGGATTACAGGCGTGAGCCACCACGCCCAGCCAAATAAATGTTTTTTACAGAATGTTTTTGAATTACTTTTTCCAGAATTACAGTTTTGGGATTTTGATCTTTCAGGACGTCAGCAGTCAGAACTGTGTCCTGGGATCGTGGCCCAGACCCACAGGGCGGGGGGCGTGCACTTTCCAGGGTTCTGAAGATGACTCAACGGGGTGCCCGACCTGCTGGTAAGGACTCAGGAGACCTTGCCTGTCCTCGTCACACTCGTCGAAGGGGACTCTGGATCCCTGGTGTAGCCGGTCTGGGAACTGGGGAGGGATGGGCAGTGCCCAGTGTAGGGTGCAAGCTCCAGCACCCACATTAGCACGTCTGTTGCTGTGAGATTTTATCCTGCGGACATCTGTGCTGTGACACACACCTTCCCACTACTGTCACAGGAGTGATATCCTTCTGATTCTAACATCAGTGTGCGCACATTTTGGGAAAACCAGCAAGTACAGAAGAAGAATTTAGGCCGGGCCCAGTGGCTCCCACCTGTAATCCCAGCACTTTGGGAAGTCAAGGCAGGAGGATCGCTTGAGACCAGGAGTTTGAGGTCAGCCCGGGCAACACAGTGAGACCTCGTCTCTATTTAAGAAAGAAGACCACTGGTCCTCCCAGTGTTTAAAAGATTTTTCCATTAGAACGGGAGGGATCATAATGAGTGGCCTAACAAAGACATTTAAATGCACTCCAAGAAGGGGCGCGGTCTGGAGTCCTGAGATGTGGTAAAATAGGAACCCGCGCTTGTTTTCCCACCCTGGGCACCCCGCGTGGACAGGCTGGCCGGTGCCAGGGTGAGCAGGGCAGGCTGAGGTCTCCGGTGGGTGGGGACAGGTGAGGGGATAGCAATTCAGTGACCTTGTCCAGGACTGGGTCCCTGGCAGAAGGTGGAGTCAGCCAGGGGTGGGGGTGGTGGCTGTGGATTCCGTTGTCCGGTCTATAGGGGGTCCCCCTACCGAAGCCCTAACCCTCCCCCCTTCACCACCCCTGCAATGATCTCCTGGCCCAGGCTGCTGCCTCCAGCAGCTCCCCAGCCCCCAGGACGGTCCTTCAGGACCTTAGGGGGAGTCCCGTCTACAAGGACGGCTCACCAGTCTCCCGCCACAGCCGGTGAGGATGGGGTCCTGCATCCGAAGTGGTGTGTGCCCAGTGTGGTGTCCCTGGCAGGCTGGGAGGGTGCCCCTGGCTGCCAGTTAGTGAGGTTGGGTTAGCGCAAGGGCGACGTGCTTGGATTCCGGGGTGAATGCCTAACCCCAGCGTCCCATCTTGTTGGGGCTCTTCCACCTGGAGGCAGCTCCTCCACCTGGCTCTGCCTCCGTCTCTGCAGCCCTGAGGCGGGGGCCACGGCTGACCCAGCTGGAGAACGCCCCACTGGCCCAGTCAGTGTGGTGTCCTCTGCCTGATAGCTTCTCTTGTCAGGGAGGGCTCCCCCGCGCCCGGGCTCTGTGCCAGCCAGAGGTTCTGCGGGAGCTGCTCACTTCCTCCCGCCGGCCGAGGCAGCCTGGGGGCAGCTCCGACCTGGAGAAACCAAAATCAGGGCAAGTCCCCGGCTGCTTCCCTGGAAAGCCCCAGCGGAGTCCCCGCTCCTTCCCGCCGGTTCTCAGGGTGCTTTAGTTCAGAAGGGGATTTCTTCCTCCTGAGAATCTGATGGCCACACGGTGTCTGTCACATGTCCACGTCGGGCCCTCCTGGCTGTCACCAACTTGTCCAACTGTCAGAGGGTGTCTGAACCACAGCGACTCTGTCTTGAATAGGCGCTGGGTGGAATGAGGCTGGGGCCTGCTGGGCTGTGTTCCCAGAAGGTTGAGGCATCCTTAGTCACAAGACAGGAGGTCGGCATAAGATACAAGTCACAAAGACCTTGCTGATAAAGCAGGTTGCAGGAAAGAAGCTGGTCAAATTCCACCAAAACCAAGATGGTGACTAGAGCGACCTCTCGTCATCCTTTCTACTCATTATACACGAATTCTAATGCATTCACTGCTAAGAGACACTCCCACCAGCGCCATGACCGTCCAAAAATGCCATGGCAACGTCCAAAAGTTACCCTACGTGGTCTAAAAAGGAGAGGAAGCCTCAGTTCCGAGAACTGCCCAACCCTCTCCCAGAAAACCCATAAATAATCCATTCATTGTTTACCACATAATCAAGAAATGACCAAAATAAGCATAAAGATACTCCGTTGAGCAGCCCAGGCCTCCACGCCGCCTGGGGAGTAGCCATTCTTTATGCCTTTACTTTATCAATAAACTTCTCACTTGACTTTCCAGACTCGCCCTGAACGCCTTCCTGTGCGAGGTGCAAGAACCCTCTCTTGGCATCTGGATCAGGACTCCTTTCTGGTAACACAACCACACAGAGACGTCTCCAGGGAGTGGGCGGGTCCACTGAGCAGGATGTACATGCAGAGGCCGAGTCCCACGCCACACACTCACCACCAGGGGCCGGGCCACCCACACCACCCTGGCAGCTCCCTCACACCCCCATGCTCCAGCACAGAAGGCTGCCCTGGGCCAGCTCTCTATGCTGCCTCGATTTCCCCCTTTCTAGGTCTTGCTTGGGATGAAGGTCACGGCACACCAGATGTCTGCACACACCAGAGCAGAGCGGGGCCGCCTGGAGCCGCTTCCCACCAACCGGGGCTGCAGCCAGGCAGGGTGGGAATGCAGGCTGTGGGGAGATGGAGGTCAAGTCCCAGAACACGGCCGTGTCCCGGGCTCCTGGCTGGTGGGGTCTGGTCCCTGGCTGGGAGAGGCAGGACCCAGGGCTGTCTGCAGGGAACAGCCGGGTGGCCTTGGGGGCCACAGGGTCCCCCAGGCCTCAGCTGTGGTCTCTGCTCTGTCTTCCTCAGAAGAAGCCTGCTGTTGGCCACTTCGCTTTCATTCCACGAGCACAGAAGGAACACCCACTCTCGGGCAGTCCCTGCCCCCTGGAGCTAAGGTTCTGGAGAGAGACGAGACTGGGAGGCAGGCAGTGCCCGTGTGTGCGGGGGCAGGAAGCCTCAGCGAGCATATGGCCGAGCAGATCTCGGGAAGAGCTTTCCAGGCAGAACTGTCCGTGCAAAGGCCCTGGGGCAGAAGTGCTCAGACACACCAGGGGGCTGAGGGCAGAGGTCTGGGGTCAAGCTGGGGCTGGAGGGTGGGAGGGGCCCCTGGGAGGGGGTGTCCTGGCTCCTGGCGGCTCTTCCAGGGCAGGGACCTGGGCTGCTCCACTTTCACACGCCCGGGGTTTCCCCAGGAACCTTCTCTGTGGCAAGAAGCCTGTCCTGGAAAGTCCCGGACCACAGGTCAACGAGGAAAAGTCAGCTCCGGGCTGCGGCCGGGCCAGGCCTGTGCCCTGTGGTGCTCCCAAGGCCGGGACCAGCGACCCTGCGTCCTGCTCCAGCCCCTCTGTGGGTGCAGGAGGTTGGGGGCTGCCCTCCCAGGAAGCACCACTGAGGCCTGGGCTCTCAGGCTGCCCACAGGCCTCTCCCGCTGAGGCAGTGGGGACAGCAGCGCCGCAGCCCCCGTTCACCCCCTTCCCAAGCCCTCTGCCCTTAGGCGTGCAGCCACCCCCAAGAGTGCCAGGCTTGGGGTCCTCGGTGTGGAGCCAAGGGGCCCGGGCAGGGCAGATGTGGGAAACTGGAGTCCAGGGAGGAGCAGGCCGGGAGGGTGAGAGGTGGCCTGGGCACTAGTGGCCCTCTGGGAAGTGACCTTTACTCTGAGGGTGAGGGGAGAGGCTGGGAACAGACAGGGCAGCGAGCAGGGAGGCAGAGGCGGCAGAGACGCGCAGGAGCAGGATAACCGGGCAGAGCACCTGACCCGCTCCATTCCCTCCTGGCACAGCCTGCCTTCCTCCTCCAGGCACAAGACAGTTGACCAACGCCTCCCGGGGCAAAGTCCCCAGGTGAAGAGCGGCTGCTCTAAGCTTTAACCTCCAGGTTATCACAAACCCAGGGAGGGGAAGGAGGGACAAGCGGTTATAAAAGACGCTGGGGCCGTGGGATCGGACAATCCTCGCTGGCAGGACACCCTCCCAGCAGTCAGTGCCACTCGAACAAGCTGGGGCACGATTCCAAAAGGCGAGGCGGGAACTGAGTGAGGGCACCTGGGACATCCAAACGCGAGAGGGAGGCTAGATGCCGTGTGGAATTTTCCGAAGGCGTTGATGTTATTGCAGCTACGCGGGGAGCGTCCACGTTCCCAGAAGGTCCCAGCGGGCTGATGGATGTTTTTAGGGCCAGTGTTCAAATGTCTGCAACTTGTGTTCAAAAATGGTGCATGAAAAAATAATGTGAATGGAACATGGATCCTGAAAGAGGTTGGGTGACTTTCACGTGTCTCCTGAGGGGACGGGCTGGGTGTCCACCCTCTTATTCTTTACACTTTTCTACGTACGTCACAGTTTTCACAACACACACACATCGGGACGGCTATTATCAAAATACAGAAAATCACAAGTGCCGGCAAGGATGTGGAGAAACCAGACCCCTTGTGTACTGCTGGCAGGAAAGTAGAACAGTGCTGCCACCGTGGGAAGCAGGAAGGCAGTCCCTAAAACAATTAAAATAGAATTGCCAGGCCAGGGGCAGTGGCTGACACCTGTTATCCCAGCACTTTGGGGGGACCGAGGCAGGAGGATCACTTGAAGTCAGGGGTTCACAACCAGCCAGGGCAAAATGGCAAGACTCTGTCTCTACAAAAAAATGAAAAACATAACCAGCCATGGTGATGGCCACCGGTAGTCCCAGCTACTTGGGAGGCTGAGCTGGGAGGCTTGCTTGAGCCCAGGAGACGGAGGTTCCCATGAGCTATGATCATGCCGCCGCACTTTAGCTGAATTCTTCAGTAGAAATAAAAACTTCGGCCGGGCGCGGTGGCTCAAGCCTGTAATCCCAGCACTTTGGGAGGCCGAGATGGGCGGATCACGAGGTCAGGAGATCGAGACCATCCTGGCTAACACGGTGAAACCCCGTCTCTACTAAAAAATACAAAAAATTAGCCGGGCGAGGTGGCGGGCACCTGTGGTCCCAGCTACTCGGGAGGCTGAGGCGGGAGAATGGCGTGAACCCAGGAGGCGGAGCTTGCAGTGAGCTGAGATCCGGCCACTGCACTCCAGCCTGGGCGACAGAGCAAGACTCCGTCTCAAAAAAAAAAAAAAAAAAAACCTTCGGTCACATTGGTGTATACTGTCTTATCCTGTGCCCCTTAAGAAAGGTTTGATTCCCTAATTCCTTTTTATACGCTAGGGTTTTTTCAAAAGTGTTTGCAGGGTTAGATCCCCTCCCTCATCTCCACACCGTGGGTAACTGGGTACAATTCTGCCCTCATGCATCAGACACGCTCCTGGTTCTCTGGAATCAGATCTGTCACTGCAGACAGACCAAGCTTCCCGGATGCCAGTGGTGGTGGCAGAGCTGACAGCAGTCCCTGCAGCAGGACGACTGAGGAGACAGCCTGCTCCATAACGTCAAAGTGGCCTCTGGGTCCTCGTCCCAGGGCAGAAACAGACTCTTAGGTGTGAACGGAAAACAGAGGATTATTAAAATTGTCACCTAATGCAGAAGCGCTGCTATACCCTTAGGTGGCCAAGGCTGATTTCTTACCCATCCACGACTGCAAAGGGAATCAGTCTTTGTTGGGGTCGAAGAGCATGAACCCTCTTTACAATGGATAGTGTTGGCCGGGCACAGTGGCTCATGCCTTTAATCCCAGCACTTTCGGAGGCCGAGGCAGGCAGATCACCTGAGGTCAGGGGTTCAAGATCAGCCTGGCCAATATAGTGAAACCCCGTCTCTACTACAAATACAAAAATTAGCCAGGCGTGGTGGCATGTGACTGTACTCCCAGCTACTCAGGAGGCTGAGACAGGAGAATTGCTTGAACCTGGGAGGAGGAGCTTGCAGTGAGCCAAGATCGCACCACTGAACTCCAGCCTGGGTGTCAAAGCGAGACATCGTCTCAAAAACAAAACAAAACAAACAAAACAAGATGAATCGCGTCCACGTCTGCACCACCACACATCCATCAATCAAACAGGTGGAACCGTGTAGACCTCCCCACACTCAACGTCCTCTTTCCAATGTCGCCGTTCGCTATCTGTGGATGTCCCTAAATGGCCTGAGAAGTTTCCATTAGAAGAAATTAGAGATACTGTAGTTTTTTTTTTTTTTTTTTTTTGAGATGGAGTCTTGCTCTGTTGCCCAGGCTGGAGTGCAGTGGCGCAATCTCAGCTCACTGCAAGCTCCGCCTCCCGAGTTCACGCCATTCTCCTGCCTCAGCCTCCCGAGTAGCTGGGACTACAGGCGCCCGCCGCTGCGCCCGGCTAATTTTTTCTATTTTTAGTAGAGACGGGGTTTCACCATGGTCTCGATCTCCTGACCTTGTGATCCACCCGCCTCGGCCTCCCAAAGTGCTGGGATTACAGGCGTGAGCCACCGCGCCCGGCGAGATACTGTAGTTTTAAGTCATTGAGCAATCACTTACTTATTATTACTAATTACAAGTCACTGATTTCTTAGACAGAAATGAACATTTTACGTGCACAAAGATAGTATCATAAGGGGTGTGGCGTCTTGCCATTGGAAACTGGGCATAAGGTCATTTGTCCTACAGTTTCTCGTTTACTGAAAGGCGGTGTGGATCCTAGTTTCTTGTTTACTGAAAGGTGGTGTGGATCCCACAGTTTCTCGTGTACTGAAAGGCGGTGTGGATCCCACAGTTTCTCGTGTACTGAAAGGCGGTGTGGATCCTAGTTTCTCGTTTACTGAAAGGCGGTGTGGAGCAGCACAAGGAGCTTGCGCATTGCAATGAGAAGACATGACTGTGAATCCCAACCCCGTCGCATTTTGAATGTTGGGCAAATTAATTAATCGTTTTATCCACTTACTAGGCAATTTATAGTTTGTATACTTCATGCCAGTCATTTTTGTAGACTCTTAGGATGCAAAGATAAATAAGACAGTTGGTCTGGGCAAAGAGTGAGATCTTGTTTCTTAAAAAAAAAAAAAAAAATTGCTACATGATGAGCACTTCCGCTTCTGGGCGCCCACCCGGTGCTCTGAGGCACAGCGCCTAGCGTTCGAGCCAGCTTCTCAGTCGGGCCTAGCGTTCGAGCCAGCTTCTCAGTCGGACCCCAGGATCCTTTCTAAGGAGAAAGCCCATCCACATCGCCCTCCTAACTTGCACAGCTGCAGGCGCGGGTGTTGTGGCAGCGGGAAGGCGAGGACGGGCTTGGTGAAAGGGGACTGGAGCCCTCCTCGCTCCTGGGCTGCCAGCTCCCTTGTCCTGAAACCAGACCCGTGTCCGCCCCGCACTTCCCGAGTGTTTCCTGAGACCAAGGGATCAGAGCTTCGGCTGTGAGGGGCGGTGCTGTGGCCTGGGACACGCAGAGCCACCGCCTCCGCTTCCAGGGTGCCCTGGGGCCTCTTTCCACATCTCCCTGGGGGCAGCCGCCGCACCTACTCTGCGTCTGTGTCCTGCGCCCTCCGTCCGACCCCTCTGCCTCACAGCTTGTCCCAAGCCTGGGGGGCTCTGGGGGCCAGGGCAGGTGGGGGCCATGTGACCAGGAGAACCTGCTGGTGTCTCCGGCCACCACGGGGTGCCCCAGGACTGTGGTCAGCAGGGTGGAGCCCTTGATGCAGCTTCACTGCCTGCTGCAGCCAAAGGGAGCCTCAAAGATGGGCCTCACCCACGGCCCCTCCTCCAGAACCCCCAGCTCCCACCTCCTAATCTTTCCACCCACCGCTCCCCTGAGCATGAGGGCACTGGGGTCTCCTCCTAGAAGTGGGGGTCCCGCCTGGCCCCTGAGGCCCTAGGGAAGGGTTTCCATGGAGCCGCTCTTTGTCCCTGCCTGTCCTGCCCCTCGGCCCAGGGCCTGGCTCCGCTGCCCCCCGCATGCCATTCCTGGGGGTGGGGGCGGCACCAGGGAGGAGTCAGACTCTGGCTGGGCTGGCAACAAGGGTCGGATCAGAGGAGCCCTGAGGTGCTGTTGAGGGTGAGCGGGTGCCAGGGGCCCGCGAGCTGCAGGGTTTGGGGCTGAGGCGTAGGATGAGGCCAACGCAGGGGTCCAGGGCATGGGCGGTCTGAGCCATCCCCTCACCGCCCAGCCTCTAGGGGCCCGCTGTGGGCCGGCTGCAGCAGGGGCTGGGGACCGGTGTCTCACACCTGCCTCCTGCTGAGTCTCTGGGGCCCAGGGACAGGCATCCTCACTCAGGACACACAGCGCTGGTCTGGCCGTGGGGTCAGGGCAGGAGGCATTCCCTTTGCAACTCCTCACACCCCTGCGGGGAGGGGAGGACCCTGGGAACCCACAGACGCCTGCCGCACAGCAGCTGAGGTCCCTCAGCCACCGGCAGGGCTGGGCCAGTTGAGGCCTCTGGCTCTGATCGCCAGGAGGGCGCACGGGGCTTGGTGCAGCCTCTGATGGGCACAAGGCAGCTGCACGGGATGAGCGCAGTGGGCGTCCCTTCCCCATGGCCAGGACTTCAGGCCGGAATGTGGAAGTTCCCGAAACCCACACTTGAAGGGACCCCATGGATATGCTGGGGGCTGGGGCCGAGGAGAGGGCACTGCAGGCACGCGGTGGGGTGGCCTCCCAACGCCCAACTCTCTTGCACACCCCAGCCCCTCCCACAGGCCTGGGCATGGAAGTGAGCCTTGGGCGGGTTCAGGCAGCAGGGCCCTTGTTTCAGTGCTGTAGGCCGGCCAAGTTCAACATCCAGGGGCATAAACAAAGGTCCTGCACACGGCCTGCACTAGGGGAGCAGCTCCGGAGAACCTGCCTGGGCCAGGGCTGCCCACAGCGCGGGGGCAGCATCTGTGGGCACACCTGGACTCTGGGTGACCAGCGTGGGGGCCTCTCCTCATGCTCAGGCAGGCTCAGACAAGGCTGTGGCCTGGGCAGTCATCTGCCTGTCACTGCGTCTCAATGACTTGTGCCACAATTCTGTGCTGACAAAAAACAATCTCCAGGCTCCGGTCACCGCCTGCCCCACAGGCCCTTCAGGCTCCAGCCACTCGCCCGCCCCACAGGCCCCTCCACCTAAGGCCAGCAAAGGAGGCTGAGATGAGAAAGCTCCGGGCCAGCTTCCCGGCTGCCGCTTCCTCTGTGCCAGTTGAACTCCTGAGGTTTCAGGGTCCTGCCTCTCTGCAACCTGGGCTGCACCCTGCCTTCCCTGTGCCTTCAGATTCCTCCGCCCGCTCTGGATGGGGTGCGGAGAGGGCCCCTCCCTCTGCAGCTCAACAGCCATGTGAAGCCCTCGCGGCTCCAGGAAACCGGGCACAGAAGGCCGGCCCGTGGAGGTGGAGGCAGGCACCCACCATCTTCAGTGCCAGGACCACGGGTTCCATCCTGGCTGCACACCGCGCTCCCTGGGGAGCTGTAATGTGTCCAGATGCCCAGCCCACCGCCTCGCCAGTCCACCCTGGACGGCGGGGAGGGGGTCGCCCGGGCCACCGCCTCACTGGTCCACCCTGGACGGTGGGGAGGGGGTCGCCCAGGTCACCGCCTCGCCGGTCCACCCTGGACAGTGGGGAGGGGGGGTGTCTGCATCAGCACTTCCGAAGGTTCCTGGGTGACCTCAAGGTGCAGCGGGAGAGACACTCACCACTCATGGGTGGTCCTCGGCCCAGTGCTCCCTGGAGCTGGGGAGGGGCTCCGTCTCAGCCACCCAGACCGAGGGACCCGCGTCTGCACCCACAGGACCCCAGGAGCTCCCTGTGCTTGCCAGGTGCAGCCACACTGTGCGGCGAGGACTCAGCGAGGGACGGGTGGTGGTATAGCAGGACGAGCCACAGAGAAAACTCCTCAGACAGCGGATTAAAGAGGGAAGTGGTTTATTTGGCCGGGAGCCTCGGCAGATTCGCGTCTTAAGAGCCGAGCTCCCAGGCCGGGCGCGGTGGCTCAAGCCTGTAATCCCAGCACTTTGGGAGGCCGAGGCGGGTGGATCACAAGGTCAGGAGATCGAGACTATCCTGGCTAACATGGTGAAACCCCGTCTCTACTAAAAATACAAAAACCTAGCCGGGCGCGGTAGCGGGCGCCTGTAGTCCCAGCTACTTGGGAGGCTGAGGCGGGAGAATGGCGTGAACCCGGGGGGCGGAGCTTGCAGTGAGCCGAGATCGCGCCACTGCACTCCAGCCTGGGAGACACGGTGAGACTCCGTCTCAAAAAAAAAAAAAAAAAGAGCCGAGCTCCCTGAAAAAGAAATTCTTGGCCTTTTTAAAGGCTTACAAATTTAAGGGGTCCACGTGAAAAGGTCGTGATAAATCGAGCAAGCGTGGGAAATGTGACTGGGGGCTACATGCATCAGCTAACAGAACAGAAAGTTTTACAATGCTGTTTTCCTCCAGTGTCTGGAATGTACAGGTAACACAAGTAGTTTAGGTCAGGGGTTGATGTTATTATTACTTTTTTTAACTCCTAGGGCCGGGTGGTGGTGCCAAGATTGCCTGGCTATTTATTTTTACTTTTGTTTTTTTCCAACTTTTTGCTTTTTCTCTCCTCCTGTCTTGTGAACTAGGCAAGGTGGGGGGAGGAGGGCAGCAGGAGTAGTAGTGGTCTCCCTCCTTATCCCCCGCTTTGAGAATTTTCAGTAATTAGTGGGAGTTCTTTTGTTTTTACTTTTTGAGTCTTTTTGTGAGACAGAGTGATAGTGTTTTACGTATTACACTTGTGTTGAAGTTTTCTGAGGAACCATGGTAGCTACAAAACCTTTTATCATTTGAAGGAGCAAGCGTAATACACAGGGGAGCAGCAAGCAAGTTTCTATTACTAGTAATACACTCACTGTGAGGGTTTTACATTTTCTTATAGCTGGAAAATATTTTCTAAATGGAAACCTAGGATCAAACCTGAGTTAAACCTGCACAGGCACATGTGCCAACTTTGTCATGTCTTAAGCAGGTAAGTTTTGTTACTGGATCTTAAAAGCTTTTTCTTAGTGAGTAACACAGTATTTTTTAATAATAGAAGTTTTTAAGAGCCAGACGCTTGCACTTGGGGCGTCTGTTTGGGGAAAGAGTTAGTTAAAGTTATCATGAGGCATTAACTCTTTTGCTTCTCAAGGCCGTCGGTCTCTTATGTGAGCCTTTTTATAAACATAACGTGAAGAAACATCCAAGCTGCCAGCAGTGTTCTCAGCCAGCTGAGCAAATAGGTTTTTTCTGTTTTTGCTAAGGAGGAGGTTCTGGTAACTTCTGGTTTCTGTGTTTAAAGAATGACTGCAAGACTCAGAATTGTTGCTGGGCTGGACAGGTCTGGGTTTCCTAGCAGTATGTGTACAGTGGGGACACCTTACATAGGTGTTTCTTCTAGCACGGTAATGGGGGGGTAACAATAGCAAAACAATGTACAGTATATTCATATCCAGCAAGGACAAAAGAGGTCCTTACCTGGGAAAAAGGTTGAATACAGCGACAGAACAACAGAAAAACAGCTAGTATTACAGGAAAACTATTAGTCCTAAGATTTTAAACTACATTTACTTGCTTGACGAGTCCTCAAGCTTCGGCCGTGCGTAGACTAGTCAGCTGCCGGTGCGTGACTAGAGCAGGGCTTGTTGTCTCCTCAAGCCTCAGCCGTGTGTAGACGGGTCAGTCTCCGGAGTGACCAGAGCAGGGCTGTCGTCCTCAGCAGCAGCTTG
Organism: Theropithecus gelada; assembly: GCF_003255815.1. Classification (NCBI taxonomy): domain Eukaryota; kingdom Metazoa; phylum Chordata; class Mammalia; order Primates; family Cercopithecidae; genus Theropithecus; species Theropithecus gelada. The sequence continues at coordinate 18,897,694 of NC_037670.1, forward strand.
GTCTCGTCTCAGGATCAGCCGGGTTGGATGATCTGCTTTTCGATTTTTTTTTTTTTTTTTTTTACAGTTACTCTTTCTTTTTCTTTTGCTCTTTCTTAGTTTTGTTCCTTGGTCACAGTTAACATACACCTTGGTGGCCACTTTTATAGGCTAGGTGGTATTCATGCTTGCTTTGCAAATAAAATATTTACTATATACTGATTTTCAGCAGCCTCAGGGTTAAACGGGGTGTAAAGCCAGAATGCTTTATACAGACTCTTATAAAACTGACTCAGACTCTTGTCAGCTCCTTGAAGCATTTCTGAAATCTTTTTTATATTATTTGCTTTTTTCTACCAACTCTCAGCCTCTGCAGAAGTGCTTCTCAGTACCTCTGCAAACACTGAAGCTGAGTTGCATTCTCTGGGTGTTTTTTTCCCCTTTTCCTAGAGTTTAACAGGCTCTTTTCTTTATATAATTCTCCAAGCACTTGGAGGGTTAAACAGGCATTATAATGAAAGTCAGTGTAAATGTTTACAGTCCTACCTTCACTGAGTTCTAAGGCCCGAATTAAAGCAATGAGCTCAGCTTAACGACAGTGTCCAGGGTTACCACCGCATACTCTGCACATCTCTCTCCTTGTGGGTTGATGAAGCTGTTCCCGCCCACGTATAGCTCCTAGTCTACTGATGCCCAAGGCTGGTCCCGGAGGTCAGGTCTGCTAGAGTAAACTTGAGTCCAACACCTCTACACAGTCATCCTCGACAGGGCTTTAGCTGCCAGGAGCAAGGTGGCGGGTTCAGGGTGTTTCCAGTTTAGTAGATCAATGGTTGAAAAGGGCTGATAGATAAAAGTCTGTTGCCCCACCGGATGTGGGCCTCGTCATTATAAAAGACAGGTCCTCGCATCTCCCTGAGAGGTATTTACATAGCTCGAGCAAGACCAGATCCTAGACGGCCCACTTGGCTATCCTGACTTCCTTCCTTGGCCTCTCGAGGCTCTGATCCTCCCCTTCGAGGGGAGACCTGGGGCGTGTTAGCTCCTGAATCTTGTTTCTGAGAGGGCTGTTGGCCTCGGTAAAGCGGGGTAGGCTGGGACATATGGAGAAAGAATTTTTGTTCTCTCTGGCAGCTCCTGCAAAACTGGCTTCTCTTGCTGTTTCTGGGACTCCTTTTTTAACTCTGTGTTTGCTGGCAAAGCTGCTCTTACTTTTCCTTTTGGCTTTTTTGCAATAAGTGTTAAACAGGGCTAAATTTATGCCGGTTTTGTCTATATTATATTTAACCACAAGTCAATATAAAGGAATTGATCTAGGTACACTGGCTGTCCCCCGACCCGTCACCACCTTAAATACATGGCTAATTGTTCTCGGTCTATAGTTCCTTCGGTGGGCCATCCAACACCAAAAGAGGGCAGTTCTAATTCACACAGAGATCTTAACCTCTAAGGGGTTAACTTAACTCTATAATCTCTTGCAAAACCTTTCTTAAGGCTCCGTAACATGCATTTTAATAGAGTAAGTCTTGATGATTTGATGACTTTCCTTTTATTTTTCTTTTTGAAACTTTTTTTAACACACTTCCTAGCAGAGTGGGCTTACTTTGTGTCTGACCTATTTTTCTCTCGAGACAAAACAACATTCACACTACAAGAAGGAGAGGCTAAAAGATCACTCACTCATCTAATTTACACTAAATCAGAATCAAAACTAAAACCAAAGTGCTGTTAAAGGCACACCTGTTTGTCAAGCAATTTAAGCCAAGTCAAAATCAGAACCAAAACCAAAGTGTCAATAAAGGCACACCTGTTTATCAAGCAATTCAAGTCAAGTCAACATCGAAACTAAAACCAAAGTATCAAGCAATTAATTCAAGTCAAGTCAAAAACAAAAACCAAAGTGTAGGTACAGGCACGCTGTGAGTGATCAGGCCACGCTTCCACTCAAATGGAGCGGGCAAGTTCCCAAGACCAGTCTTACCAAGTTTCAGACGTCCGGACTTAAAGTGCCAGTTCCTTCCCTGTGTTCAGCCTCTGTGTGGATCCTCCGCGGGGGCCTGCTGTGCACTGCTCTGACGAGGCGTCCCACCGGGGCAAATGCCTACCTGGGAGCGGTCTCAGGATCCGCGTGGCTCCAGCTGGCCAGAGGTCCCCGCAGGGATGTTCTACAGGGCCGGCATAAACTGCCTAAGGGGTTGCCTCGACCATCCATTAACCACCTCGATTCCCGGTCAGGGAACCAAGAAATGTAGCAGGACGAGATGCAGACAAAACTCCTCAGACACTGGATTAAAGAGGGAAGTGGTTTATTTGGCCGGGAGCCTCGGCAGATTTGTGTCTTAAGAGCCGAGCTCCCTGAAAAAGAAATTCTTGGCCTTTTAAAAGGCTTACAACTTCAAGGGGTCCACGTGAAAAGGTCGTGATAAATCGAGCAAGCGTGGGAAACGTGACCGGGGGCTACATGCATCAGCTAACAGAACAGAAAGTTTTACAATGCTGTTTTCCTCCAGTGTCTGGAATGTACAGGTAACACAAGTAGTTTAGGTCAGGGGTTGATGTTATTATTACTTTTTTTAACTCCTAGGGTCGGGTGGTGGTGCCAAGATTGCCTGGCTTTTTATCTTACTTTTGTTTTTTTCCAACTTTTTGCTTTTTTTCTCTGCCTGTCCTTTTTTTTTTTTTTTGAGACGGAGTCTCGCTCTGTCGCCCAGGCTGGAGTGCAGTGGCAGGATCTCCGCTCGCTGCAAGCTCCGCCTCCCGGGTTCCCGCCATTCTCCTGCCTCAGCCTCCTGAGTAGCTGGGACTACAGGCGCCCGCCACCACGCCCGGCTAATTTTTTGTATTTTTAGTAGAGACGGGGTTTCACTGGGTTAGCCAGGATGGTCTCGATCTCCTGACCTCGTGATCCGCCCGTCTCGGCCTCCCAAAGTGCTGGGATTACAGGCTTGAGCCACCGCGCCCGGCCTTCTCTGCCTGTCTTGTGAACTAGGCAAGGCTGGGGGAGGAGGGCAGCAGGAGTAGTAGTGGTCTCCTTCCTTAGCGGCAGGGCCAGCTTTACCCCGAAGGGGCCTGGCCCAAGCTGCCAGGTGCCTGGGTCCCCGATCAGGGTCTGTATCAGCTCCCATTGCTGGCGCTGCCAATTATCACACAGCAGGGGCTTAAAACGACAGTTTGTTCCCTCATAGTTCCGGGGCCAGGAGCCTGAGGTCAAGTGTGGGGAGGTGGTGGCTCCAGGGAGCAGCCTCGCGCCTCCCTCCTGTCATAGTCCTGCCCGTCTCAGCCCATAGAACGCGCCCTCCACCTCTGGTGGCCTCCTGCCAGGACACGCCATTGGACTCAGGGCCCACACAGGCAACTTGGAGTGACCTTACCTTGAATCTTGAGATCCTTAACTCGATCACATCTGCAAAGGCCTTCCCGAGGTTCCAGGTGGACGCGCCCCTTCCCAAGGTTCCAGGCGGGCCCGCCCCTTCCCGAGGTTCCAGGCGGGAATGCCCCTTCCGGAGGTTCCAGGCGGGCGCGCCCCTTCCCGAGGTTCCAGGCGGGCGCGCCCCTTCCGGAGGTTCCAAGCGGGAATGCCCCTTCCCGAGGTCCCAGGCGGGAATGCCCCTTCCCGAGGTCCCAGGCGGGAATGCCCCTTCCCGAGGTTCCAGGCGGCCGCGCCCCTTCCGGAGGTTCCAGGCGGGCGCGCCCCTTCCCGAGGTACCAGGCGGGAATGCCCCTTCCGGAGGTTCCAGGCGGGCGCGCCCCTTCCCGAGGTTCCAGGCGGGCGCGCCCCTTCCCGAGGTTCCAGGCGGGAATGCCCCTTCCCGAGGTTCCAGGCGGGCGCGCCCCTTCCCGAGGTTCCAGGCGGGAATGCCCCTTCCGGAGGTTCCAGGCGGGCGCGCCCCTTCCCGAGGTTCCAGGCGACCGCGCCCCTTCCGGAGGTTCCAGGCGGGCGCGCCCCTTCCCGAGGTTCCAGGCGGGCGCGGCCCTTCCCGAGGTTCCAGGCGGCCGCGCCCCTTCCGGAGGTTCCAGGCCGGCGCGGCCCTTCCCGAGGTTCCAGGCGGGAATGCCCCTTCCGGAGGTTCCAGGCGGGCGCGGCCCTTCCCGAGGTTCCAGGCGGGAGCGCCCCTTCCCGAGGTTCCCGGTGGGCGTGTCTTTCGAGAGGGCCTCAGGTGAACCCACTACTGTGTCTGAATCTGTCCCTTCCCCAAGCAGCAGCTCTGTGTCCCGGCATGGCCACTGTGGGGCAGACACACAGAAGGTCCCACATCCCTGTGCCCTGCAGACCGGATGCTGGTCTGGGACGGACCCCTAGGCATCACACAGCCGAGAGGGAGGTCAGCTTTAAGACGCTGATACCGCTAGTTCAGCTCCTGGAGCAGCATTCTCAGAGTGGGTTTCCAGGAACGTCTTCTGGGAGGATCAGCTGGGGCTGGGGTCAGTGGGGTGGGCTCCGGGAGGTTTGCCTGTGTCAGGCCTGTGCTGCTTCTGGCGGAGGTGCTTGTCCAGCCTCATCCAGTCTGGTGTCTCCAGTGCCACGTGCTAACACCTTCAGTGCACACTCGGGAACATGCCTGGAAGGCCCTGCCCTGCCCCAGGCTCCAGCCAGATTCTGCCAGCACCCGGGCCCCAGGCCGTGCCAGCCCCACAGGACTTGGGTGAAACTGAGTCCCAGAGGTAGGGCAGAGGGGGCCCCTGTCTGGGGGTGCATGCTGGGTACCTGATCGATGCCCGGAAGCCCATGGGGAGCAGGGTCCACAGGGCCGGCGATGACTCTCCCAGGAAGCCTTTGTGGGCTCCGACACAGGACCCAGCAGCCCTGCTGCCACGCCTGGGGCCAGACCCTCCCAGATCCTTCTGTGGGGTGAGACTGCAGGTCAGGCCGAGGGGTGTCAACCAGGGTGGCGTGACGGCACCTCCAGAGCCAGCAGCAATGGCCAGGCTCAGATACAACATTTAGAAAGAACTCTGGCAGGCAACCGTGGGTGGCAGTGTCACAGCTAATTCACAATTTATAGCCGCGACTGTCCCTGATCCAGTCTAGAGAGAACCTGTTAAAGAAGAATTATCCTGGTGCTTATTACAATGGCAAGGAAAACTTCATTCCGGACTCCTGCAGTGGGGGAGAGACGGGCTCTGTGTTGGGTGCAGCAGGACAAGGAGGGTTCACAGCTGAGGAGCGACGGGGTCCGTGGCTGGAAAATCGCCAGGAGGGTGCGGCGGGGCCAGGATGTTCTGTTGAGGGCACCGAGGACTGAGGTCTGATCAGCTCCTGGTGCTCAGACATCGGGGTGGGTTCATGCTCCGCTGGACTTGGTGGGGTTGAACATGGAAGCTCCGTTGGACTCGGCGGGGTTGCACGTGGAAGCCCGAGGTTGAGGCCCCCTCCAGAAGAGGCTCCAGGAGTCTCTGCCACGCCCATACCATTTGGCCGCAAGCACAGCCGTGTGAGCTGGTGCTGGGGAGATCCACCCCTGCTCAAAGAGCGGGCAGGGGCGGAAGCCAGGAGGTGGGCCCTGTGAAGGGGTAGTGCCCACGAAAATAGAGCGAGGAGGCACACGTAGGCTGAAGCATCCAGGAGCCAGGGCCTCAGGAGGGGGTAACACAGGGAGCCAGGGCGGACAGCGGCCACCTGGACCCCAGAGAGCCACCATGAAGTGTCCCAAAGCTTTAGGCATTGAAGAAGCCTGATCAAGGAAACCCGAGAGAACCGGACATCATCAGAAGCAGGCTGGCTGGGCTGGCAGTGGTTGAGGGTCTGGGAGTGGGGCCCCTGCCGCATGGCCACCACAGGCCGAGCAGAGCCCCGCGGGGAAGGGCCCACCAGCTCCCCCTGGAGATCCTTTCCGCCTCTGGCTCTCCGGACCAACCGTACAACCAACGTGCTGCCCTCCCCAGGGGCCAGGCCACCTCCCTGTCCCTCCCTCCCCAGGGGACCGGGCCACCTCCCTGTCCCTCCCTCCCCAGGGGTCCAGGCCACTTCCCTGTCCCTGGGCCCTGGGAGTGGAGGAAACGGCTTCCTTTTTCTCCCCCAGCCCAAGATCCAGAAAAGTGGGGCTCAGCCGGGCATGGTGGCTCACACCTGTAATCCCAGCACTTTGGGAGGCCGAGGCGGGTGGACCTCCTGAGGTTAGGAGTTCAAGACCAGCCTGGCCAACATGGTGAAACCCCGTCTATACTAAAAATACAAAAATTAGCTGGGTGTGGGAGCAGGCACCTGTAATCCCAGCTACTTGGGAGGCTGAGGCAGGAGAATCGCTTGAACCCAGGAGGTGGAGGTTGCAGTGAGCCAAGATCGCATCATTGCACTCCAGTCTGGGCAACGAGAGCAAAACTCTGTCTCAAAAAAAAAAAAAGAAAAAAAGCAAAGCAGGGCTCATACCATATGCCATAGGCACCTGACACACAGGCCCCCTGCCTGCCCAGACCCGCCACATGTATCCAGGCCCCCTGAGTGTCCAGCTCCCCGCCACGTGTCCAGCCCCCCAAGCCGCGTGTCCAGTCTGAAGAATCCCACAGAAGGGCAGCCCACACGTGGGAACCCACATGCCTTTCTCTAATGCAACATGGCTACAAAATGTTCCCAGCCCTTGAATCCATGTCATTTCTCAGAAAATACCCGAGGGAAAAGGCCTCAGAGGCCAAAATGTTCTTCTCAACATTATTTTAATCAGGAAATACTGCAAACTATCCCGAAGCCAACTAACATGGTGGGGCGGAGGGAAGTTTTCTGTAAATGCCACTGGAGAAAGCATCACGCGGCCCTCGGCCCTCGGCAGTCCCGGGGCTAGGACAGGGCAGGCCGTGGCCTCCCGGGGAGTTTCACAGATGCTGGATCACAGGGGTGGGCCCATGAGAAGCGAGCAGCGGGCTCCTCCGCCCTCAGACTTGTATGTGTGGACCGCGGCCGCCTAGGCTGGCAAGACCGTGATCATGCTTTTTCATGTCTCAGGGTTTGGTAATCTGCCTGCGTCTCTTCTCCAGCAGCAGCTGCACGTTACACCGCAGGGCACCAGCTCCGAGGAGCGCTTGGCACGCGCCTTCCTGCTCCCAGCCTGGAACCATTGCCCGGGCCCTTCCCTCTCAGGGCAGGGACCTCTCTAGGGCAAGGAAGGGCTTTCCAGGGCAGCCCCTCCAACCTGCATCCCCTGGGAGGGCCCCAGAGAGGGCACTGGACAGTTTCACTTCAAATCAGGGGCATCGGGGCTGAGCCCGAAGCAGGAGGGCAGCGAGGGTCCTGATGTTGTGGACTTGGCCAGGGAGGGGCCGGGTCTCTCTCAGCCACCCACAGCCATCTGTCCCGAGAGTGTGAGGATTTGGGTCTTTGGTGGGCTCTGGGGAAGGGGCTGCAAGGAAGCGGGCCCAGAACCTGGTGCTGAGGCCCAGGACACATGCAGGGACGTGGGGCAGGACAGAGAGAGGGGCAGGGCAGGGATGTGGGGCAGGGCAGGGGCAGGGGCAGGGATGCGGGATGGGACAGGGGTAGGGACAGGGATGGGGCAGGGATGCGGGGCAGGACAGGGGCAGGGACAGGGACAGGACACGGGGCAGGACAGGCACAGAGGCAGGGCAGGGACGAGGCAGGGATGCGGGGCAGGACAGGGACGAGGCAGGGAGAGGGGCAGGGATGCAGGGCAGGACAGGGGCAGGGAAGCAGGGCAGGACAGGGACAGGACACGGGGCAGGACAGGCACAGAGGCAGGGCAGGGATGCGGGGCAGGACAGGGACGGGGCAGGGATGTGGGGCAGGGCAGGGAGAGGGGCAGGGATGCAGGGCAGGACAGGGGCAGGGACAGGACAGGGAAGCGGGCAGGACAGGGAGAGGGGCAGGACAGGTGCAGGGGCAGGACAGGGACGTGTAGCCTCCACTGCTGCCCTCTCAGGGAACCTGGCTCCCACCCTCCGCCAGCTGAAGGGGAACTGGAGGCTGCAGCGTTCCTCTCTCTGTCCCCCTCTCTGGTGACTCATGTGATAAAGAACCGACCTTTCGGAGACATTCTGTGCCCTCAATAAAAACGGTCCCTGTCTGGAAACCCCCCTGAGGAGACGGACTTCCTCCCCTGCTGCCTGGGCTGCACCTGCTCTTTGGGCACCTGCCCTGTGCTGGCCCCTCCTGCAGGAACCGCCGGGTAGGCAAGGGGACCCAGGACCACAGAGAGGCTCCAGGGAGTCCTGTGGGCGCCTCCAGCAGCCGCCGGGGGTCTCTGTCACCCACACGTCATCTGTGAGGGTCCCTTGGCAAGGCAGCCCCTCCCGCTTCCCCAGGGTGGCAGGCCCGCTGCCCGCATGCAGAGCCTGCTGGGAGGGTCCCCTCATGTTCTCCCCTTCCTGTCCCCTGCCTGCCCAGCCAGGGGTCTGGCTCCTAGCAGCCAACAGTACAGCCCACCTGGGCCTCTGGGCTGCTAGATACACTCTGCCTGGAGCCCAGGTACTGGAAGCTCTGTGCCAGGACCATGGGGGGCGGGTTAAGGGAGGCCCTGCCCCGCCCCTCACCTGGCCCCTCACCTGCACACTGCACATCCCTCCTCCGTGTCATCTGCACAGGAGCTCTCATCTCAGTCGGCGCTGCAGAACCAGCCCAGGAGGGCAGCTGGCCTGTCGTCTGCTGAGGAGTGGAGGCGCACAGGGACCGGAGGGGAAGGGGTCTGGATTGCTCCCGGGAAGACCCTCAGGGACTGCCCTGCCGCTGGCAGCGCCTGGGTCCAGAGCGGATGGCGGCGTCTCCTGGCCCCCAGGGCTGTGCCCAGGAATGCAATGGCCCCCACACTACCTCACTACCCTGGTCCGAGCTTGCTGACAGATGAAGAAACTGAGGCATGGGCCCCGGTCTCACGGCCATTGGTGCAGAGCTGAGATCCAAGACTGGGTGGGCTCTTTGTCATTACTTCTTCCTCTGAGGACAAGCCCAGGTTCTCCAGGGTGCGGAGTCCATGTGCGGCCACAGCGGGCCTTAGAGACAGACAGGCCTGGGCTGGGGAGGCGGGGGCCGGGCCTGTTCGCTGGCGGTGGTGGCACCTCGGGGCTTTTGGGGACACCAAGTGAGCTCTTTAAAGTGGCTGAAGTGGTAAACCTTGTGTTCCCTGTAGATTCTACCAATTAAAACAAGGAAATACAGGCTGGTGTGGTGGCTCACGCCTGTGATCCCAGCACTCTGGGAGGCCGAGGTCAGGAGTTAGAGACCAGCCTGGCCAACACGGTGAAATTCCATCTCTACCAAAACAAAACAAAAAAAAATGAAAGAATTCACCAGGCATGGTGGTGGGCACCTGTAGTCCCATCTACTTGGAGGCTGAGGCAAAATAATCACATAAACCCAGGAGGTGGAGGTTCCCATGAGCTGGGATCGGCCACTGCACTCCAGCCTGGGCGACAGAGTGAGACTCGGTCTCAAAAAAAAAGAAAAAGAAAACCAGTGACCATTCACATATACCCCTGAAAACCTCCGGGCTTGGGGACAGCAAGAGCCTTCCTGGGGGGCATCCTGGACCATGTGAGGGCCCCCAAGCCCTCTGGAATGTCAGCCTTGCTCAGCTTCCTCGCTGTCCTTCTGCCCGAGAACAAGCTCTGTTCTGCCCACGGCGCTGTCTACACAACACAGCTAACGGCTTTGCCGTCAGCCCTCAGACAGATTCTCACACACACACACACACACACACACACGATAAGGTTATGGGCTGCACTGCGTCCCCCAAATTCACAGGGTGAAGTCCCAACTTCAGGATCTGCCTGTCTTTATAGAGGTGACGAAGGTGAAACAAGGTCACCAGGGTAGGCTCTGACCCGAGCTGCTGGCGTCCTTAAACGAGGAGGACACGGACGCGCAGGAGGGATGGCCACGCAAGGACATGGGGAGGTGGCGCCGCCTGCCTGCTGAGAAGCGGCCTCGTAACCGCCACACTGAACCTCGACCGGGGACTGGAGAGAACCTGCACCTGCTGTGGAGTGCCTGGCCATGGTGTGTGCGATGCGGCCCCAGCAAAGTCACGCAGACGGGGCCAAGCTCCCCAAGGTTATCTTTCAATGGGAGGGGGTGACCCAATGTTTTCCCAAAACCCAGCACAGTCCCCGGGACGCGTTCTCCACTAGGGTGGGCTGGGCAGGATCGCAGCCCAGGCTCCCAGAGACTTCCGGTGACACATCTCACAGAGCTTCCTGTTTCGGCCCAGATCAGAAACACCACGAGACACTCGAGGAGGAATATTTTAATACTTCTGCTATTTGGCCTCACCCAAAACCAGGAAGTGCAGGGAGTCGTGAAAATGAAGAAAATGATCAGAAGCTGAGGACCAGGCCGTGCCATCCGAAGACAATCCTGAAATCTCTCTCCAGGCCCTGCCCTGTCCCTCCCTCTCTGCCCCTAGCAGGAGCCCCCTTTTCCCTTGGGGCCAAGAACCCAGGCCACCCAGGGTGCACGAGACCCACCAGGGAGGCTGCAGCAGGGGACAGAAAAGGCTGGCATGAGGGGTGGTTTCCATGTAGGGAAACTGAGTCAGCAGCCATTCCAGATCAGAGGTCCTAACTGGGTCAGGTGTGCGGGTGCTGCACCGTCAGCCAAGACCACGGCCCACCTCCTCAACAGCTGGGCCCACGCCGTCGGGGGGCGTTCCACGAGACTTAAAAAACCGTAACCCAACCCCGAGGAGGTGCCCTCTGAGGTGGGGTGTCCCACGCTAGAGTCAGGGTGACCTGAGGACAGGCTGGGCACATGGGGCCACCCTGAGTAAAGACGGGGGGACCCAGGAGGGGCTGGGACTGACTAGGATGGTGGCTGCTGTGTGAGAGGGCATCTGGGACCCCAGCCTGCAGCCCCTCCTTGTCTCCTTGTGAGCCATGGGGCCTCAGGAAGTGCACCCCATTCTGTGCCTCAGTTTCCCTCCTGGGCTGAACTGTGTCCCCCACAGCCATGTGTCGAGGTCCTGACCCCCGGACCTGTGAGTATGACCTTAGTTGACCCCAGTATCTGTGAGTGTGACCTTATTTGACCCCAGGACCTGTGAATGTGACCTTATTTGGAGGCAGGGTCTGCACAGAGGTAATGAGGTTAAAGCGAGGTCAGCCGGGTGGGCCCTGACCCACCCAGACACACAGAGTGAGAGCAGGCCACACGACATGGGGCCGAGGCCGCGGCAGCGCTTCCACCAGCCAAGGAGCACTGAAGACCTCAGGCCACAAGGCCAGGAGAGGCCTGGGACAGACCCCTCTCACGGCCTCGGGGGGCCAGCCCTGCCCACACCTTGATCTTGGGCTTCTGGCACCAGAGCCGGGGAGGGGGACTCTCTGCTGGTTTGGGGGTGTGGTGATTTGCCACAGCAGCGCTGGGTTGCCGATACGGCTACGATGCACGTCTGCAGCGACGACGGCTAAATGAGGTAAAATGGGTACAGAGTCAGCACGTGGTGGGCACGCCCTCAGAAGAAGTGGTGGGAGTAACAGGGCCCCGGAAGGTTCCAGAAAGCCTAAAAGATGGGAGAAGAATGTGAGTTGAGCTCTGGGATGGACAAAAGAATTCCAGAAGGGGTTGGGGCACCAAGCCTGACCCGGGGGCTCCTCTGAGCAACCCCAAACCTCCCAGACACCCACGAGCCGCCCTGGCTCTGGGCCAGCACTGAGCCCTGACTGCTGACGAATTGAGGGCCCGCAAGCCCTGTGCACTCACTTGGAGCTGCACAAGTTTACAGCGCGGTCCTGTGTGTGACCGCACTTGGTCCTCAGGAAAATTCAGTGTGTGTGTCCCAGCCACAGCCTGAGGACCGGCAGTGTGGGCCCCCCACAAGCCAGATGCCACATGGCAGGAGCAAACTGCCAATCCTCCCCTCTGCCCACCAGGCCGAGGCGGGAACCGGGACAGCCAGAGTGCCTGGTGGCCCTGGACTGCCACCACCACAGGAGCGGGAGCACCCGGCCAGCTCCAGGCTTAGAGACGACGCCCTCCCAGCTCCTGCCAGCCACAGGCTCTGCATTTGCCACCGAAAGGCTCTGCTGCACTCAGCACCCAGCCTGTGTCTCTAAATGACTGGCTGCTGTTTGTTTTTCTTGTGGCTGCGGTGGTTTCTAAGAAGGTAACTCACACTGCAAGGCAATAAAAATAGTTACCAGTCATGCCACACCTGCAGGCTGGGACCTACCGGACCTGGTCCCAGTGGCTTACACATGTGCACAGAAACACACATCACACATGCCTATGTGCACACGCGTGCACACACACCTGCCTGCCCACAGGTGCGCTGTGCACCTGCACACACGCATGCACGGATACACACATCATACATGCCTATGTGCACATATGTACAAACACACCTGCCTGCCCACAGGTGCGCTGCACACACGTGCACGGACACACACATCACACATGCCTATGTGCACACACGTGCACACACACCTGCCTGCCCACAGGTGCGCTGCACAGCTGCACACACACGTGCACGGACACACACATCACACATGCCTATGTGCACACCTGCGCACACACGCAGTTCAAGTCCTCGCAAGCCCCATGAGCAGGTGTCCTCTGCCCCTTTCTCTGGAGTCGCAGTGGGCATGTGATTTGTCTGAGGTCCTACCGCAGGAGAGGCAGCTGCTGAGCTGGAATCAGGTACTGGGCCTGGCTGGTCAACACTGCTTGTCTGGGCAGTGAAACTCCTTCCTCATGAGGCCCTCCAGGCAACTCAGTGGCCGTGGGAAGAAGGCCCTGCCCCGCCTTCCCCTTGCCCCTCCCGCAGCACCAGCTGCTGCACTCCTCTCGCTGGAGGCCTGCCAAGTCATCATCAGAGATGGAATCTGCCCTGTCAGACGTCAAACCACGCCCTCAGGGCCCTGAGATCAGGTCCCCAGGAGGGGCGGGGCAGGGACTGGCTGGAGTCCTGGTAGCCCTGAGCTCCAGGAGAGCAGGGTCTGCCCGCTCTGGGATGTCTGACCTTTCAAGGCCAGGCACCTAGTCCTGGTCGTCTGGGTCCACCTGGGATGACCCTGCTCTGTTCCTGCTTCTCCCAAGCACCCGTGACCCTGGGAAGCCCGTCACAATCACCTCCCTGGACAACCCACACTACAGAGGGCACCGCCCCGTTCCCACCACAGCCTCAGGCAGCACTGGCACCCACAGCAGGGGCCGCCCTCACAATCTCACACCGCAGGAGCCTGGGTGTGACGCTAGGCAGGCTCCCCAGAGGCGGCTGTGCCGGCCCAGGCAGCCCCATCTCTCCAGGACCCCACTGCTCCCCGGGTCCAGCCCAGGCCCTGCATTCGGCAGCTGCTCCATAAAGTAGTAAAATGAGAATATGCACAGGGCCCACACTTAGGGGACTCCTGTCATGTGGTGTCCAGCATGGCTCGTGGGTGAGGACAGCAAAACCACCAAGAAATGACCCAAGAGGCCAACAGCAGCTCCCTGGGAAGGCCCAGCAAGAAATCCCCACAACCACCTCACATCCATTATTAACAAAAATAGCGACAAGTGTTGGCAAGGATGTGGGGAAACCGGAACCCTTGTGTAGCGCTGCTGGGATGGAAGATGGTGCAGCTGCGGGGAGGACAGGAAGGCAGTTCCTCAAGTCAGAACGACCGCATGATGCGGCAATTCCACTTCCAGGCGGGTACCCAGAAGAACCGAAAGTGAGTCTCAGAGAGACACCTGGCACCCACGTTCACGGCAGCATTATTCATACCGGCTACAACATGGAACCAGCCCCGGTGTCCGTCGCCAGAAGAAGGAACACACAAAACGTGGCCCCCCCACACAGTGGAATATTTTTCAGCCACAAGAAGGGAATTCTGACACATGCTACAACATGGACGGGCCCCGAGGACATGACGCTGAGTGAAATGGAGACATTTTGCTAGTGGCTTGAAACAACCACCACTGTATTTGCTCACAATTCTGTGAGTCAGCCGCTTGGTTTGGGCTGGTCTCCTGGCCTGGTCTACCCAGGCTGCCCCCGCCCCTGAAGCCACTTGGTGGTTGGTGCCGGCCAATGACCCCGTGGTGCACACCTGACCGACTTCCTAGGTTCCAGCTCCTCCCCTCTAGGGCAGCCTCTGGGCCTCAGCGTCGGGGTGACTGAGGCTGACGGAGATGGCACCGTCTCCTCCACGGCTGTGCCCAAGGAGGCTGCCAGGCACCCATCTACACAGCAGCACAGTCCGAAGCCAGCCAGCCCCTCCCTCAGCCCCCACCCACGCCTTTCTCACCATGGCTGGAGGCCCCAGGAAAACAACACAGACACAGGGGTGGGGGGCACTTCCAGACCCAGCAGCAGCCTGGAAGGATTTCCGCAGCCACACCGCATTCCTGCAGGGAAACGCTCGCAGCAGCCAGGGTGTCTGCCCTGGCTGGGTGCCTGTCCCGGCACCAAGTCCTCCTTGTGTTTTAGAGCAGGTTAAAAGTGATATCATGCCCAATCCACACCTAGGCATTTGGTATTCCAACTGCAGAAAGTTAAAGAAACAATCTTGAAAGAAGCCAGCAGAGGGTTGGGGCGGGGTGGGGAGGAACACCTAAGCTATAGAATAAGAATACATTTGGGCTGGCGAGGTGGCTCGTGCCTGTAGCACTTTGAGAGGCTGAGGTGGGCGGATCACAAGGTCAGAAGATTGAGACCATCCTGGCTAACAGGGTGAAACCCCATCTCTACTAAAAATACAAAAACTAGCCGGGCGTGGTGGCGGGCGCCTGTAGTCCCAGCTACTTGGGAGAATGGCGTGAACCTGGGAGGTGGAGCTTGCAGTGAGCCAAGATCACGCCACTGCACTCCAGCCTGGGCGACAGAACAAGACTCTGATCCGTCTCCAAAAAAAAAAAAAAAAAAAGATTACATTCATTTCTTATAGGATTAGTTTTGACTTTTCAGAAACTGTACAAGTAAAGACAGTGGACTGAAATATTTAAAGTGTTGAGAAAAAAATCCACAAGCCTAGAATTCTGTATCCAGCGAAATTATCCTTCAAAAGTCAAGGAAAAACAAAGACTTAGACAAAAATGGAGAATTTGTTACTAGTAGACCTGCTTTGCAAAAGGTGTTAACAGTTCTTTAGAGAGGGAAAAAAATGTACAAGTCAGAAACTTGGATTTACATAAAGAAAGGGATGAGTGCTGGAGAAGAAATAAGAAGGGTAATAAAACCTTTTTATTTTTCTTATTCTTTCTTTTTTTGAGACAGGGTCTTGTCCTGTCACCCAGGCTGGAGTGCAATGGTGTAATCACTGCAATCTTGATCACCTGGGCTCAAGCGCTCTTCCCACCTCAGCCTCCCAAGTAGCTGGGACCACAGGTGCACACTACCATGCCCAGCTAGTTTTTTAATTTTTGGAGCAATGGGGTCTCACTATGTTGCTCAAGCTGGTCTTGAACTCCTGGCCTCAAACGATCCTCCCACCTCAGCCTCCCAAAGTGCTGGGATTATAGGTATGAGCCACCATGCCTGGCCGTTAATCTTAATTGAACAGACAGAAGTTTGTTAAAGTTATAACAACGTACTTGATTGTATATGCTTGGGTATAAGTGAAACTAGTAATAGCAGTGATACAGGGGGCCAGAGTGAAGAACTGGGAACATGCTGTTATTAAAAGATACTTTTGGTGGGACACAGAGGCTCACGCCTATAATCCCAGCACTTTGGGAGGCCAAGGTAGGTGGATCGCTTGAGCCCAGGAGTTTGAGGCCAGCCTGGGCAATGTGCCAAAACCCCATCTCTATAAAAAATATAAAAATTAGCCAGGTGCTGTGGCATGCTCCTGTGGTCCCAGCAACTCGGGAGGCTGAGGTGGGAGGACTGATTGAGCCAAGAGTTCCAGGCTGCAGTGAGCCGTGATCACACCACTGCACTCCAGCCTGGGCGACTGAGCAAGACCCTGTCTCATAAAACAACAAAACAAAAAGATACTTGTGCTACCCATTAGCAAGCAGTTCAGTGTTATTTGAAAGTGGGCTTCAAATAGTTGGAATTGTGTATCACAAAATCTAGGGTCACCACTGAAAACGTGAAAAAGTATGTCTAAGAAAGAATAGAAAACAAAATCATAAAATGGTCAATTAAAACCACAAAAGGTAGAAAAAATAAAAAACAAAAACAAAAAATAGAAAATAGGAACAAATACGGTAGATATTAATCCAACTATATCAATAGTGACTTTGAATGTCAGTGGTATAAATGCACCAATTAAAAGACAGAGATTGTCAGAATGGATCAAAAAATAAAACCTAACTATATGTTATCTACACAAAACCCACTTTAAAAACAAAAACAGTGGTTGAGCACAGTGGCTCACGCCTGTAACCCCAGCACTTCGGGAGGCAGAGGTGGGCAGATCACTTGAGGTCAGGAGTTCGAGACCAGCCTGGCCAACATGGCAAAACCCCATCTCTACCAAAAATACAAAAATTAGCAGAGTGTGGTGGCGTGTGCCTGTAGTACCAGCTACTCAGGAGGCTGAGGCAGGAGAATTGCTTGAACCCAGGAGGCGAAGGCTGCAATGAGCTGAGATCTCATCACTGTAGAGATGGGTGGCAGAGCAAGACTCTGTCTCTAAATAAATAAATAAAAAGACACATGTAGATTAAAAGTAAATGAACAGAGGAAGAAATACCATACCACATTAATCACAAGAAAGCTGGAATAGCTATATTAATTTCAGAGCAGACTTCAGAGCAAAGAAACTTATCAGGGATAAAGGGGGGTATGCATAATAACGGGTGTGGAGTATCTTTCCATTTTACTTCTTTGACTTATTAAGGTTTTATAATTTTCCTCATAGATCTTGTACACACCTTGTTAGATTTCTACCTAAGTTGTGTATTTCAGAGTTGCTATGTCTTCCTGGAGAGTGTGGCCTTCCCAGGGAGCTGCTGTTGGCCTCTCGGGTCATTTCTTGGTGGTTTTGCTGTCCTCACCTGTGAGCCATGCTGGACACCAT
Source organism: Theropithecus gelada (assembly GCF_003255815.1). Lineage (NCBI taxonomy): Eukaryota > Metazoa > Chordata > Mammalia > Primates > Cercopithecidae > Theropithecus > Theropithecus gelada. The sequence goes on from NC_037670.1 coordinate 18,914,560, forward strand.
GGGACAGGAGTCCCTAAGTGTGGGCCTCGTGCATATTCTCATTTTACTTCTTTATGGAGTCGCTGCTGAATCAGGGCCTGGGCTGGACCTGGGGAGCAGTGGGGTCCTGGAGAGATGCAGCTGCCTGGGCCGGCAAAGCCTCCTCTGGGGAGCCTGGCTAGCATCACACCTGGGCTCCTGCGATGTGAGATTGTGAGGGCGGCCCCTGCTGTGAGTGCCAGTGCTGCCTGAGGCTGTGGTGGGAACGGAGTGGTGCACTCTACAGCATGGGTCCAGGGAGGTGTTTGTGATGGGCTTCCCAGGGTCACAGGTGCTTGGGAGAAGCAGGAACAGGGCAGTGTCATACCAGGTGGACCAGGACAACCAGGGCTGGGTGTCCGGCCTCGTGAGGACAGACCTCCCAGAGTGGGCAGACCCTGCTCTCCTGGCGCTCAGGGCTATAGGGACTCCAGCCAGGCCCTCCTGGGGACCTGATCTCAGGGTCCTGGGGACACGGTTTGGACATCTGATAGGGGCAGATTCCAACTCTGAAGACTTGGCAGGCTCCGGACTTACTATAAAGCTACATTACTCATGACAGGTGCTGGCAAAACAGACCAATGAAAGCGGAGAGCGAGCCCAGAAACAAACCTGCATGGAGAGTGAACTGGTCTGTGACAAAGCAGCAAAAGCAATGCAATGGTGCACAGTCTCCACCAAATGGAGCCAAACAATGGGGCGTTCACATTCCAAAAATGAATCCCAACACATGCGTTCCACCCCTACAACAATTCACTCAGAATGATCACAGACCTAAATGTGAAATGCAAAACTATCAAACTCCTAGAAGATAACACAGGAGAAATTCTAGATGACCGAGGGTTTGGTGATGAGTTTTAAAAACACAAGACTGAACCCAGTGGCTCCCACCTGGAATCCCAGCACTTTGGAAGACTGAGGCAGGAGGATCACTTGAGCTCAGGAGTTTGGGATCAGCCTGGGCAACACAGTGAGACCCCGTTTCTTTTCTTTTCTTTTCTTTTTTCTTTTCTTTCTCTTTCTCTCTCTCTGTCTCTCTCCCTCCCTCCCTCCCTCTCTCTCTCTTTCATAAGGGGAGAAAAATAACAATCCAAGAAGAAACCAGTGATAAACTTGATTTCATTAAAATTAAAAACTGCTCTGTGAAGGCACTGTCAAGAGAATAAGAAGACAAGCCCCAAACCTGGAGAAAATAACTAGAAACGAGATATCATTAAAGGATTATGATCCAAAATTTACAAAGAACTCTTACAACTCAGCAAAAAGAAAATGAACAACCAATTTAAAAATGGGCAAAAATTCTGAGCCAATACCTCACCAAAGAAGATATGCAGATAGTAAATAAGCCATGAAAAGGGGCTCAGCATCATATGTCACTAGGAAATAGCAAATTAAAACAATATATCACTACACACCTATCAGCTGGCCAAAATCCAAAACACAAACACCACCAAATGCTGGTGAGGACGTGGAGCAACAGGAACGCCCATTCATTGCTGGTGGGAATGCAAAATGGTGCAGCCACTTGGGAAGACAGTTTGGCAGCTTCTTGTAAAACTTTCACCATATGATCCAGCAATCACAAAGGAGCTGATAATGTATGTCCACACAAAAACCTCCACACAGGTGTTTATAGCAACTTTATTCATCAATGCCCCAAACTGGGACAAACCTAAGATGCTCTTGAGAGGGTAAATGGATAAACTGTGACACAGTCAGACAATGGGATATGATTCAGCTTAAAAAGAAATAAGCCGTCGGCCGGGCGCGGTGGCTCAAGCCTGTAATCCCAGCACTTTGGGAGGCCGAGACGGGCGGATCACGAGGTCAGGAGATCGAGACCATCCTGGCTAACGCGGTGAAACCCCGTCTCTACTAAAAAATACAAAAAACTAGCCGGGCGCGGTGGCGGGCGCCTGTAGTCCCAGCTACTCGGGAGGCTGAGGCAGGAGAATGGCGTAAACCCAGGAGGCGGAGCTTGCAGTGAGCTGAGATCCGGCCACTGCACTCCAGCCTGGGCGACAGAGCGAGACTCCGTCTCAAAAAAAAAAAAAAAAAAAAAAAAAAAAAGAAATAAGCCGTCAAGCCATGAAGACACATAGAGGAAATTTAAATGCCTATTACCAGGCGAAAGGAGACAATCAGAAAAGGCCACATAGTGCATGAGTCCAACCATGTGACATTGTGGAAAAGGCAAAACTGTGGGGACAGTAAAAACCATCAGTGGTTATGGGGGTGGAGGGTGGGGGAGGAATGGGCAGAGCCGAGGGTTTTCAGGGCAATGAAACCATTTTGCATTCTCTGTAAATGGCGGATCCATGTCCTATATTTGTCCGAATCTACAGAATGGCTAACACCGACAGTGAATCCTAACTGATGCCGCAGACTCGGGGTGATGACGCGTCCGCGTGGGTTGGTTGCCTATAATTAATGTGTGCTCTGCCGGGGTGGGGCGGGGGTGATGGTGAGGGAGGCTGTGCATGCGCGGGGGGAGGGAGTGTGTGGGACTCTCTGTACCTTCCGCTTCATTTTGCCATGAACCTAAGACTGTGCTAGAAAATAAAGTCTATTTAAAACAAAACAGAAAAGGTGATGTTAAGGGAGTCCTAGAGGAAGACGCTGGCCAGCAGTAGGTGGAAGGGGCCTGGGGGCGGGCGGACGCCAAGGTGGCACGTCAGGTCCGTGAGCCTTGAGCCTCACAGCACATACTGGCCAGCTCATGCCAAGAGCCCATCACCCTCAGGGCCCAGGCCTGGCCAGGGAAGATGGAGGGGCACCCATGAGGCCCCCATCCTCTCTCCTGACGCTCCCAGTGCAGTGGGGAGATAGATGGTAAACCATTGCTGCGTGTGTACTCACAGACCTCGAGATCTGCGAGACGAGTGGCCCAGGGGCCCCTCCTCAGCCAGGGCATGCGGGGAAGTCCTATCTGCAGAGTGACGCTGACAGCTGAGAGACAAGGGGAGCCAGTAATACAAAGACGGGGGCTGGTCGTCCCAGGAGGGAGTGATGGAGGGTGTCAGGACCAGACATGGGGAGGAGGCATGAACCTGGTCTAGGCACAGGAGAGGAAGGGGGTGGCTTGGACAATGTTTGGAGGCAAAACCCATAGCGGGGTAGAGGGAGGGGCAGGGAGACATAGGCGGCTGGGACCAGTTTCCCGTGGGGAGCTGGGCACACAATGGCCCCCAAGACAGAGACAGGAAGAAGCGTGTGTGGGGGGCCTGGTCTGGACATGCTGAGTGGGTGGTGCTCCACTCCAAGTGTAGTGCACAGAGAAGGGCTGGAGTTCGAGGCCTCCTTGGGCAGGGGTCTGGGACAGTGAGGAGCTTGGGGGGAGGAAAGGGAAGGAGCAACATCCAAGAGAGCCTGGAGGTCAGGGTGGAAGACAACCATCCCCAGGTAGATGAGGGACTGGGAGGGACAGTCAGACCAGGTCTGGGGAGAAGACCAGGAAGGAAGAACAGGTGGGAATGGAGAAGCTGCTGGGAGTGGTGGGGGAGTTGGGGTTTGAGTGTCGAAAAGCTGGGAGTGGTGGGGGAGCTGGGGACTGAGTGTGGAGGAGCTGGGAGTGGTGGGGGAGCTGGGGACTGAGTGTGGAGGAGCTGGGAGTGGTGGGGGAACTGGGAGTGGTGGAGAAACAGAGAATGAAGACAAGATTATTGGGGAATGGGGCATGTCCACAGCTTGAGCTCTGGTGAACCTGGACAGGAGGTAACGAGGTACCCTGGAAAGAAACCAGAGGGACAGAGCAAAGGGGCGGGGTATGTGGAGACGGGGGGGGGGGGGGGGGGGGGGGGGGGGAGGATAGCCCAGACTCTGATGGCACCAACAGGAAGTAGCTTGGTGGGGGGCCGCCCGCCCGGGGTCAGCCCCAAAGACAGTTCTGCCACGCCCCCTGGTGGCAGCATCTGAAGTCACAACCACGTTCCAGGGCGCACAGGCCGTGGGAGAGGCCTCTGGGATGGCAGGAGGGCCTGGTCCCTGGAACCATGCATGTCACCAGCACCCCTCCCTCCCCACGGCCTGACCTTGAACCCTTGGTTAGCTCCTGTTCCCACTGGGCCTCTTGTCCCCTTCCTTGATCACTTTATGCATGCTTGGCACTGCCATCCTGCTTCCCAGCATGTCCACACCCCTCCCACTGCTGGGGGGACTCCACGGCTCACCGGACCACGTACTGGCTGCCTCCACTCCACCTGAGCTCCAGGATGAGGGCATGCTCATGACAATGCCCTTGGTACCTGAAGGTGCCTGGCACGCAGCAGCCACGGAGTCACTGTCCAGTGAACCCGGGACCGAGCTCTCCTCCAGTGAACCCGGGAGCAAGCTCTCCGGTTCTGTCACGGCCCCTCTGTGGGCTTCCCAACGTACCGAGATCTATTTCTAGGGCTCGGGTTCTGGTGCCACACTGCTCAGAGCTGAGTTCCAGTCAAGCCCTACAAGCTGCAGGGCCCTGGGAGGAGCAAAGCCTCATCTGCAAGTGGGGACACTGAGGACTCCCAGGGCCGCCTGGGCTAAGGGCAGACGCAGGTGAGGACAGGCCTGGCCCAGCAGAAGCACCTGAGTGTGGGGCGCCACACTAGATCACCTCAGACAGAGAGAGAGACAGCACGCGTGCGCGAAGGCGAGTACACAAGCGTGCAGCCGGAGCCTGCACGGGACTGGGAGGTTCTGGGGACAGTGCCGCCGTTCCAAGCCCAAGGGATGGTTTTGCACGTTTTCTTGGTGGAAACCCCAAAGTGCATGCTTGTGATTGTGCACGTTTCATGCACTCATGCACACGTGAATACACATGTGTGGTATATGGTGCACGTTTCATGCACTCACGCACATGTGAATACACATGTGTGGTATATGGTGCACGTTTCACACACTCACGCACATGTGAATATACATGTGTGGTATATGGGTACCCCCACCACACAAAATGTGTCCACACCAGCCTATGAGAAAGGGGAGGCTCCTCTGCTGCCCGGGCCAGGGTAATCCTGGCCCCAAGGCAAGTGCTGTGGGCGTGGACACCCGTGAGGCCTTCCTGAGGCCTGGCCTCAGTGGGAGGAAGGCCACTGGTGAACCCAGCTCCCACAGAGGAAGAACCAGAAGCATCAGGCCAAGCCCTGATGCGGGGTGCACCAGGGCCTTCCTGCCTTACCCATGGGTCCCCCGCGCCCTCTCAAGGTGGTGGAATGAATCTGCTGATTCCACGTGGTGGGTGGGGAGGCCAAGGGTGTGTGGTGGGTACAGTGCAATTGAGAGTTCGAGTCTTGCGGGACCAGGGGCCCCGTTCCAGGCCCAGCAGCCAACACACAGGGAGGTGCAAACCAGACCACACAGAACAGCCGTGCCAGCAGCCAGAACGGGCATTTCCCACACCCCCACCCCAACGCTGGGCAGTTCCTGCCACTCACCCAGCGTGAGGCCTCTCAGGCTGGCCTGGCCCTGGCTGCTCAGGCAGAGACAGATCCAAAAGGCAACAGATATGTGACACTGAGTGAAGTGTGCAGACACCTGACTCCCATCCCAAGTGCTTTCTCCCCCAAACCATCCTGCATACACAGATGAACGCAGCACAGTCGAACGCCAACACACTTTATTTCCCTTCGGATGTGTCTGCAAGCTTCTGCCACACCTGAACCCACGGCCTGGCACCAACGCTACCATCACTCCCCAGAGGTCAATCTCGGAGGCTGAGGTGCTGCAATTTCCCTTTCTTCCTGAAAATTAAGAGAACTGAGACTAATTGAAGAAACCTCACTGCCATTCCTCACTCAGCAGTCTCAGCAGGCCTGAAACGTGGCTGTGAGAAGTTGCCACTTTGGGAAGGCATTTATTCTCTGCGGCTACAGGGATTGCCTGCTTTAGAAACCCCCTTACGCCGATTAACTCAAAAGTCCCTTCAGAGTAGAGAACCAACCTTTCACGGTCCATAAATGTGGTATTTCTGGTTTCCTCATCAGGAGGCTTGCAAACCTAAAAATGTTCTTCCTTCCAAAAACTAACCTGAAGTATAAAACCTCGGACGGCAGAATTTTCTATTTCTGGAAAAGCTGGCTGCGATTTGTTTTTGGGACGCAGTGAGGCAAGTCCCTGTGGCAGAGAACGAATCGGCCGCTCGGCCTCTGTATATGACAGCAGCCCAGCCAAACCCAGGAAGAAACACCCGCCCAGGCACTGCAGCCACCCTCCCTACAGAGAACGCCTGCAGGGTTCAGCAAAAAAAAAAAAAAAAAAAAAAAGGGCCTGCCAGACCCCCAGCTGGAAGGAAAGCAGCTGACAGCGCCTCAGCCAGAGCGTGAGGCCAAGTCCTGGCACCGAGCTGGGACCCCGTCCGTGCGCGTCACTTTCCAGTGAGTTCCAGCACCTTCTGCACCATGGCCCCGATCCCGTCGTGGATGTGGTGGAGTGCCGCCTGGCACATGAAGGCTGGGGTCGTGACCACCTTGTTTTTCTGGTCCACGTGAGCTTCGTGTGCAGAGTTATGGAAAAGCCACCGTGCAGGGACCCGAGGGACTTTCAGGTGTGCAGCCCGGCCCCTGCCCCACCCTCACCGCACGTCCTAACTTTGTTCTCAGGTAACTTGGAACAGGAGAACTTGCTCCTGGTGCAGTCTGTGCTGGCAGGACCCCGCTTTCTGTATGATTGATGCTGCTGAACAACATAGGAAGGTACCTGTTCCCAACTGACATGCATTCTAGAGGAAGGAGGCAGCGGGGAAATTCCAGGGAACGGGGCAATGCCCTCAGGGCACCTTTCATGCCAGCATCACACAGGCCCAACATCCACACATGGCCACGAGCTGCCCCGCCATGGGGGCGCACACATGCCTGGGTCCTCACAACCACCACGGGAGGCAGTAGCAGCGCCTCCACTTTTCAGAGGAAGAACTGGCAGTGAAGGAGCCGGTCCTCATGCTGCGGGGAAACTGGCAACAGGGCAGCAGGCGCACAACCAGAGCCGGCCGGCCAGACCTGAGCCTCCCCAACGCCACGCACCAGTGGCCAGGCCTCCACACCAACCAAGACATGTGCCCCCACCTTCCTGCAAGCAGTCAGCGACCTGGGGCCAGCCTTGCCCCGTGCTCCTGCCCGGCAGGAAAGCCGCAGGGGGAGACGGGCCTGACGTCGGAAGCTGCCTGTGAGTAAAAAGCTGCCCCACTGAGAGGAACTGCACCCTCCAGAACAACAGCTGCAGGGGACCGGGTCCATGCTGTACTCATTCTAGCACCTTCCAGCACCCCGGACTGTTCTGTTCTCTCAACTGGGCCCACATGGACATTCTTCCAGATCCAGGCAGCGCCTCCCAGGAGCTTTCCTCCAAATCTCCCTGGGAACAGCCCCACTGGTGCTCTCGGTCCATCGTCTCAGAATCCAGGGGACACACCTCAACAGGAGGGGCCGGGGGCTGTGAGGCCGGCTAGAATCACCTGGCTATTCAAACTGGCCTGAGAACTTCCACCCAAATAAAGCCAGGAAGCGCCTGCCTCCTGCATGCCCAGCTGCTCTCCCCCATTATCTCAGGAAGCCCCTCCCTCCTGCACACCTGGCCGCTCTCCCTCCACACTTCGCACACACTCTTTCCTCACCCTCCCCTGGGCTGGAGCATCCTGAGGTCCCACAGCTTCCCCTGCAGGGTGCTGTCCCCTCCCCCCAGGCAGGCCCCAAGTGTGGCTGTCTGGGGGTTGCTGAGCAGACTCAATAGTCAGGCTAGGGACCTGGACCACCTGCCAACCACGCACCAGCTGGGCCGTCACAGCCATCTGCTTGACACCCGCAGACACATGGCCACGGTGCCCACCAGGGGAGGCCCCACAGGGAGAGCAGCAGGTGCAGCTCCCAGTGAAGAGGCCGCCCAGAGGCGGGGCGTCCTTATGCACGGCTTAGTGACAAGCGCAACTGCGGGCCGGGCCTGGCTACCAGGAAGGATATGGCCACTTCCTTCACGAAGTGCTTGGCACCCAGGGCCTTGATGGCTTCCGCGGTCCCAGCGTAAGGCCACTTGCCACCTTCCTCCTGCTCATGGCCCACGGTGACCTCGACTCCTCTGAGCACCTTGGCTGCGAGGACAGGCGCGATGCAGCACAAGCTGAAAGGCGAGAAGAACACGGGTCAGGCGGGTGCGGGACCCCAGGCTGCACGGCCTGCAGAACAGAAATGACCCTTGCCATGACCCCAGGCTGCCCTGCCATGGGGGCCCTGCTGTCCCTGCCTGCTGTGAGCCTGGGCTGCCCAGAGGCTGTGGCCCATGGGATGCGGTGGAGGCGGCACCAGGTGACTCAAGGCTGAGTGAGGTGTCCTCAGTCCCACTCCCCACCCAGCACTCCCTGCAGGCACTCAGGCACCAGGCCATGGAACCCCGAGGGGAGCCCCCAACAGTCACGGATGAGCCCCAAGCCCCAGGACACCCCAGACTGATGGGAGTCCCGGGCTGCAGAAGTCCACTCACAGAGCAGGTAAAGGCATGCGGCTGCCCCAGCCCTGAGTTGTGGGATGCTCTGTGACCCAGGAACAGGTATCACAGCCACACTGACCAGCCACACCAGACCCCCTTCACAGCGGAGGCACAGCGGGCCAGGAGCAGCCTCACCAGCCTCCGACCTGCGGCGCAAGTCTCAGCAAGTGCAGGCTGGTGGTGCACGCCCGACCCTGACACGCAGGCCACAACAGCTCCACCCGGGCCCTGAAGCTGAGGGTCCCGCCATGCCCACCCCTGGGTCCTGCTTCTGCTTCACCAGGAACCCCTTCCTGCCCAGCCAACAGAGGCCCCTCTGTGTGCCAGGCACTGTGCTCACAGCAGCGCCTTCAGCGACCTGTGTTGTCCACACCTCATGGCCACCCAGGGGTGACAGTGGAAAGGGCACAGCCTCATCAAATAGCAGCCCCATCCCCTGGCAACCTGTGGTGTGGCCCACAGCTGTCAGGCCCCATCCTGCCCCCAACACCCCACACCTTGGCCTGTCTTCCTTCATCCCTCCTCCCGCCGTCTATAGTCCTACCCACTCCCAACAGGCCCAGGTAGAAACTGCTACCATGGGCTATAACAAAACACTGTTAACAACACATGTCACAGCCAGGCACAGTGGCTCACACCTGTAATCCCAGCACTCTGGGCAGCTGAGGCAGGCAGATCACCTGAGGTCGGGAGTTCGAGACCAGCCTAACACGGCGAAAACTCATCTCTATTAAAATTACAAAAATTAGGCCTGGTGGCAGGTGCCTGCAATCCCAGCTACTTGGGAGGCTGAGGCAAGAGAACGGCTTGACCCGGGGGGGGGGGGGGGCGGGCTGCAGTGAGCCGAGATCACTCCAGCCCGGGCAACAGAGAGACTTTCTCAAAACAAACCCACCCCTCAAAACTGCATGTCCTAAAGCTGAAGCAGCTTCCGGCTGCCTATGAGACCAAGGCCCCCTGCTGCCCTCCGAGCAGGCAGGAAGTCTGGGAAGCAGGGTCTCAGGAGCTCCTGATGCTGTGTGCAGCCGCCTGGCCATCAAGTGCCAGCTACAGATACCACAGCGTCTCCTGGCACAGCCGAGCACCCACCTCGACTACCGCATTCAAGGAAAGGGTCCCAGCACTAAGCAGCCGGGCCGCCTAACAGCCCCTGGCCGGCCACGCAGGCCTCTGGCACCAGGCTGAGGGGTGGGTGGGGCCGGCTGCAGGAGGGACCTCAAGGCAAGCTGACATGGAAACTGTGTGCCCAGCCACAGAACCACTACCACGTCCCTCTCCTCTTAGGAAGGGAACGCTGCAGCGGGAAAGGATTTAGGTTTCCTCAGGCAAGAGAAAAAGAGCCTGTGGGTCACCGTGCACGGGAGCCCCATGGCCGGACCGGGGAGCAGACGGGCTTGCGCCCCATGTCGTTTCCAGGGGAGCCCCGTGGCCGGACCGGGGAGCAGACGGGCTTGCGCCCCACGCCGTTTTCAGGGGAGCCCCGTGGCCGGACCGGGGAGCAGACGGGCTTGCGCCCCACGCCGTTTTCAGGGGAGCCCCGTGGCCGGACCGGGGAGCAGACGGGCTTGCGCCCCATGCCGTTTTCAGGGGAGCCCCGTGGCCGGACCGGGGAGGAGACAGGCTTGCGCCCCACGCCGTTTTCAGGGGAGCCCCGTGGCTGGACCGGGGAGGAGACGGGCTTGCGCCCCGTGCTGTTTCCGGGGGAGCCTCATGGCCGGACCGGGGAGGAGACGGGCTTGCGTCCTGTGCTGTTTCTAGGGGAGCCTCATGGCCAGGCCGGGGAGGAGATGGGCTTGCACCTCACGCCGTTTTCAGGGGAGCCCGTGGCTGGACTGGGGAGGAGAGGGGCTTGTGCCCTGTGCTGTTTCTAGGGGAGCCTCATGGCCGGACTGGGGAGGAGATGGGCTTTGCACCCCCACGCCGTTTTCAGGGGAGCCCGTGGCTGGACAGGGGAGGAGACGGGCTTGCGCCCTGTGCTGTTTCTAGGGGAGCCTCATGGCCGGACCGGAAAGGAGATGGGCTTGCACCCCACGCCGTTTTCAGGGGAGCCCCGTGGCTGGACCGGGGAGGAGGAAGGCTTGCGCCCCACACTGTTTTCAGGGGAGGCATGTTCACCTGCTGGGGGGCTATCTTGTTTCACCGAGATTTTGAACCAGCCACAAAAGAAAGGGCCATGGGCTCCTCCCTCTGGGCGCTCATCCCGGGAACGTTTCTCTGACAAGGACGGGATCCCAAGGTGGGGACCGTCGGCGGCATCTTCACCTGGGCTGTGTGCGCCTGTAAGCAGGGACCTCCTTCGGGAGCTCTGAGCCTGCACCTCTTCCTGTGCCTCCACCATGTCACCCGGGACGGTGACCAGGCGGGTCCTTAAGTGAGTGACTGTGGGTGGGGAGGGTTTTTTTTCCAGCCCCGCTCAGACAGAGGATTCTGGTAGAGCCTTATCCTTGTTTGGTTGACAGAACCCGGTAGTGAGCAGCCATTGCACGTGCCTCACAGATGTTCATCAACACAAGTGCGGCTCTCGCCCTGCTCCAGGGATTTCTCCAACTGGGGACAGATGCCAGCACCAGATGCAGCTGAGACCCAGACAGCGCAGCACCGGGTTCCGGGACCACCAAGGAGCCAGTGCGGGGAGGCTTGTGGAAGCATCACACCTGCCACGGCGGAACCCGGCCTTGCTGGGTCACCGTCACTCATCTAAGGGTGACTTCCCGGCTGCACACGGCTAAGAGCACACAATCCCTGCAGGGCTGTGACCTGCCACAGAAGCCAAGGCGCTGATGATGGAGTGGGCACCCACCTCGTGCTGCCAGCCTCAGGACCCAGGCTTTGTCTGAGCAGGGGCAAAGGGGCATGGTCGGCTGTGGTTCCCCAGGAGAGAGGCTGCTGGGAGTGGACGGCATCAGGGACGGTGCACGTGCTGTAGTGACTGGCCAGAAGTCAGCGGGGTTGGGGATACTGTGGCTAAGGTGCTTGGGAGAAGGGGTCTGGTAAAGGCTAGGGGTCCTGAGGGACTGCCTACGGATGCCTCTGGGAGCCGAGAGAATTCCAGGTGTCCGCTAGGGAAGTGGAGCGTGCCCTTTCCTTCCTGTTAAGTCACCAGTGACATCGCGTGAAATCCCCTCAGCTAAAACAAGAAAACCAGCTGTGAGTTTTCAGGATCAGTGGCAGCTCCTGGCTGGGTATGGAGGCCACAGGCCCATGCACCCTCCTCCCTCACTGCCCGAGGCCTGAGCGGCGGTACATACCCGATGGGCTTCCCGGCCTGGTGGAACTCCTTCAGGACACGCTCCACTTCTTTATTAACTTTGCAATCTTTCCCGTCCACGGCAAACGTGCTCCTACCGGGAGAGAAAAGGCCTCCTCAGACACCCTCACAACCAGGGTCTACTCCTGGGGGGCTTCCTAGGCACAGCTCCAGACCCTCAGTCAGCTGCAGCAAGAGACATGGGAATGGCTGCACATACGCGCGTTTGATGTGAACACCTTTTCCTGTTTTTTAAACAGAAAGCAGCACAGAAAGCAGGAGGATCAGGAAGGGTGGAGCAGGAGGCCACCAGGCCCAGAGGGCTCACGCCCTGGAACCTTCTGGAGCAGCTGGCGGAACCCGGGCTGCGGTGCTGAGACTCAGACACCGGTATCCGGCTCCTGACTCCCATGGCGCTTGTCAGCTTTCTGTTATGATGTTGGCTGTGTTGGGCCTCGGACAGCCTCTGACCTCCTGCCTGCCTTTCACCTGCCCCAAAGCAGGACTGTAATGTTCCCCGCCTTTCTCCTGAGAGGGTCCCCCATTCCCTGGGGGAGAATGCTGACGTCATGTTTCCCTGAGCACTGTAAGCCACTCCAGCAAACGGGGTTGTGGGAACCCCAACTTCAGTGAGGTTAATCAGTCAGTTCCAGAGGCTCAAGCTGGTCACCGATGTGTGTCGGAGGGCAGTCTTGGGGACGGAGCCCTCAACCCGTGGGGTCGGACGCTGCCCCGGGTCCACACTGTCAGAACTGAATTAGAAGGCAGCAGCGACCCCTGCGTGGTGCGTGGGGAAGACCCTTCAAAGCCGCTCACAGGAGCCTTCTGTGTAGACGGCTGTTGTGGTGGGAGGAGGAGAAACACGGTGTGTGAGTTTTTCCTCAAAACAAAGGGGCCACAAGAAACTCCAGAGCTTCCGGAAAAAGAAACGCAATCCGCCCCCAGGCATAACAAGCACTCTCGCTCCAGTGACCATGAAACAAACGCAGGTTTACCCAAGACACCAGCATCCACACCTAGGCCGAGGAGCAGGAGCTGTGGAGGGCACGCGGGGCGGGGAAGGCCTCTCCACACTGCCCATGGGGCGTGTGTTTGGCAATGCCACCATATCTACAAGTGGACACACCTTCCCACGAACGCCACCCCCGGGCACTACGCCACCGCTCACGCACCTCAGTCCTCCGCCCAGCATTTTCCACACGGCTTTGCTGGCAGAGTACTGGGAATCTTCTGGAGGCAGCGGGTGTTCACCGTCCCCACGGGTGACTGTCTCAGAGGGTGGGGAGCGGCCACGGCTGCAGCTCGTCAGAGCACACCGCACTGTGAACACGCAGCGCAGGCTCTCCCAGAACGCGCTGGACAGGTCAGTGAAAAGGGGAGCTTCACCCAGGAGACGTGGGCTCAGACCCATGGGCACATCGGTCCAGGGTCCATCAACACCTTGAAAGCCAAAGGCAAGACCCACTGACCCCGAGAACCTCCGCCTCCCCGAGGCCTCGCGCCGCCTCCACCTCATGCCGCGCGCCTCACTCCGCGCGCCTCCGCCTCACCCCGCGCGCCTCCACCTCACGCCGCGCGCGTCAGGCCGCGTGCCTCACGCCGGTGCCTCCGGGCTGGCAAAACGTGGAGGAGCCACGCCAGGGCACACAGCCCCCAGCACACCCTCCAGCTGCCCCCGGGCCCCGCCACACACGGTGTCAGCAGTCAGAGCCTCGTGGAGATGGCGGCGACGTGGGGACAACTGGACAAAATATGGAGCCTGACGTGGGACTGCGTGAGGCGGCACCAACGAGGCTTGCTGGCTTTCAGGAGAAGGGGATGACAGGCTGGGGCGGGGCTTCCGGTGGGAGAGGGGTGAGGCCACGGCCAAGGGCGCAGAGAAAACGGCTGGCATCTGAGGAAGGAGACCTCCGAGGTTTCGGGATAGGAAGGGCGCATTCTTCAGATGGGAGACTGCCTGCCCCTCGACTCTGGGTGCAGGCTGCCCAGGGCGGGGCGAGTGGCCAGTCAGGCTCCAGCCTGCCCTCGAAACAGGAGCTGCCAACCGGGGCCGGCCCTGCTGGGGCTGCCACCCACACCGTGGCACAGAAGCCACCTGCATGCTCAGACGCACTGTGGCCAGTGCTCCTGCAGGTGACAGAGCTGTCCCTGGAGGGTCAGCCCAGCACCACCTCCACCTCGCAGGCAGGGCCATGGGGGTGGTGCCAAGAATCTCCACGAATGTGCGAAGAGAGAGAGGAGACACAGAGAATGGAAAGAGGATCTGGAACTCATGGACGCCACCATGTGGGAGCCGGCCAGGCCTCCGCAGTTCACGATCCAGCTACCATGGAACCAACCCAAGCAGCCAGGCCGAGGCGGCCGCCTTCTTCCTGGTCAGGACCTCCACCTAAACCACCACGAAGAAAACCAATTCCTGACGCTGCAAGGTTCCATAAGAGAACAGGGGCCGGGCACAGTGGCTCAGGCCTGGAATCCCAGCACTTTGGGAGGCCCAGGCGGGAGGGAGACTTGAGCCCAGAAGTTCCAGACCAATTTGGGCTACATGTAAGGCTACCAAAAAACAAACACAAAAACAAAACACATGGGCGTGGTGGCATGCACCTATAGTCCCAGCTATTCAGGAGGATGAGGCTGGAAGATGGCTTGAGCCCAGATCATGGCTGTAGTGAGCTACGATCGTGCCACTGCATCCCTGCCTGGGCAACAGACCAAGACCTCATCTCTACAAACAAAAAGAAAAAAAAAAGAAAAAATAAAATAAAAGGAGGAAAAAGTGGGATCTCCAACGAGTAAATACTCAGAGACTGATTTCAATGTGACGAGATCTACCAGCACAGTGATTAGATAAGAGGGAGCCCCAAACCCACTCTGACCGCTGCTGGGTCCCAGGAATGCTCAGAGACAAGACAGCAGAGAAGCAGAAAAAAAAGCACGTCTTGCTAAAATCCTAAGACCCAACCCTAAGAACGGCTCCCAAATCAGAGAGCAGTCACGTGCCCTGCCCAGACCCCTAAACCCAGAGGCTGCTCCCATCACTGCCCCCTCCCATCACCGCTCCGTTGCCCACATCGGACAGCAGGCAGGAGCACCCCCTTCCCATCTCCACATGGAAAGTGGAAGACCTCAAAGCTCAAATACGCACAGGTTTTTAGCCGCTCCAAAGCCTCCCGGAAAGATGGCAGCATCATGGTTGGCTGCACTGAGCTTGGCCAGGTCTGTGATCTTGCCACGGGCGATCCTTGCAGACTCGGTCAAAACATTCCTGGGAAAGAGCACAGGGCAAAAAGCCTCAGCATGCTGGTGGAGGACTGTGGAGCGGGGCAGGGGCACAGCCCACAGGCGACACGCTCCACACACATGGCTCTCAGCCACACAGGGACTTACTTCCAGGTCGGCATGTTTGGTGACTACCTGGAAAGGCAACATGGTTCTAGCAACGCTAAGTCTATGCTGGGCTCTTCAGATCAGCACCTCCGAACCTGCACCAAATCACGCTGAATCTCCCGCACCGTCAGTCAAGGCCCACGGGAAATGAAGTCTCTCCGAGTGTCTAAAGCAGACAGAATTCTGTGCACTCATCAGGACGGTGGGACTCAGTGGTGAAGGTAAGAAGCCAGGACTCAGGACCAGAGTGAGGCAACACGAAGGCCAGTCACCACAGGAAGCTGCTAGCCTCCAGGTGTGGGGGCCGAAGGTGCAGGTCCAGGTGCAGAAGCCAGGGTCCAAGGCAGGAAAAGAAACCCCCCACTGGTGAGAAGCACAGCCCCAGGAGGCAGCGGCGGCTTCTTCTTCCAGTCTCCAGCCCCTACCTCTCACGGTCCGAAGCCAGCTGGAAGGCACCTGGGAATGGCCTGCACAGGGCTGTCGGGCAGGACGGGCAAGGGAAGTGGATCTCGGGCCACGCAGGCCAGAACCACACACACCGCAGTAACAGACATGTTGCTAGGAACCAACAAAACAGATCTGGAGGCCAGACAGGGGAAGAAGGTGGGCAACCAAACTGAGAAACACCACCTCTGCTCAAGACAAAGGTATGAGCAGCTTTACTCAGTGGGAAGTGATACGGTCGATATTTTCACTCCTGTGAGTACTGGAAGGAAGGCACTACTGAGCCTCAGCAGCATTACTTCCAGAACAGCCTGAGCACAACTGCTCAGAAGGACATTCACTTGCACACACGACTTGGTTTAAGCTAAGCCAGCAAAAAAAGCTGCACCGTGGGAGGTGGACAAGAAGCAAGTTCCAATCCCACCCCCACCTGCTCTCGCTTTCAGAAGGCTGCCCCTTGGTGTGGTCAATCACGTGCATCTGAGGGACGTCAGGAGCAAAGATCTGGACTTCGGCCCCTCCACGGCTCAGGTGCACCAGGATCCTGCACAGGGGAAAACCAGAGACAAGTCTTCAAAATCTGCCCCATCCAGATTTGTGTTAACACATTTTTAAAAACAGGATTTTAGCTAAGCGCCAGGAATAAATTCCTAATGTACATTAATATCTTACTTGCTCTGCAAAAAGTTACGGTTGGTTCCATACCAAGCCAAATGTCCCCCACAGCCCCATTCCAATTCACTGTCGGTTGGTGGGTTACGACTATGACAGACCCTCAAAAGTAGGCTATGGAGATTAGCTGGTCCCAACAGCTCCCTTTGCAAGCTGGGGTATGGGGGCCAGGTGACTCCACTGAGGGCACAGACTGAAGGCATGCGGGTCCCCGGCTGCCGAGTGCTCTGCCTACACCCAGGGCCTGGCTGCCCTCCTCCAGTTGATTGCTGCGAGCACCAAGAGTGAGAAGCAGCAGTGTGCTCAGAGGGCCACATGCACAGAGGGTATGAGGGGGCTTTCAGTCACTACTTAGTTCAATTTCTAGTCTCCCTCAACTTTCCCATCACAGATGGTGGGAGAGACACAGAGACCCCAGGACAACACTACAGGCCAGGCAGCTCCATCTCCCCAAGGGCAAGGGCAACAGAAGCTCCTCCTGGAGACAACAGCTGACATTACGTGGGCTCACGCTGGCATCCGCAATTCCCGGTGCCAACAGGAGATAGCTCGCTAAGCCCACCCACACACTAAGTCCTCACTGCCCCTTATGTGGAGGAGGAAACCGTATCAGTGACTTGCCAGAGGGAGAGGTCAGGACCTGGCCCTGGCACTTGGGTTCCACTACCCATAAGAAAACCACTCAGACACCCCAGACACAAGACCCTGCTGTTCTGCCTGGGAGGGCTCAAGCTATTCTAAGGCTATCTGCTATCCCACCAAGGCCAAAATGAAACACATCCTGGCCCTTTCCCCCAGCTCACTCTGCCTAGTGCCAACTCTAACCAGCCGGGTCGGGCCTCCTACAAAGCCACCAGCCTCAGGCCCTTCTTCATGGCCTGACACCCCTTCGCCACCACCCAGCTCTCCCCTCTCCAGTTCACCCTGAACCACGTGGGAACTGCAGGCACCTGGCACTCACGGAGGCCTCCTGCCCTACCAGTTCGGCCTGCAGTCATTTCCAGTAACGAAGGCAATCAGACCACCAACCACTCAGCAATAGCTGACCAGTTACATAAACAGTAACCTGCCTAGGACCCAGAAATACCAAGCAACTGTTAAAATGACGTTGAGAACTGGATGAATGGGAATTAGTTCCCATGTGTCAGAAACATCTACAAAACACGGGTGAGCATGATCTCAGTGTTTTCAAAATGTGTGTGTCCTGAAAACAGGCAAGTGAAAAGCTGAGTGATCACCTCTAGGTGACAGTATGACACTTAAAAACTGTGCTTCCTTAGTGTCTCCCTGGGTTTTGCGAGTCGTTTTTGCTTTTTTTAGCCAATAGGGTATTTAAAATACAAGCTCTCTAGGCCGGGTGCGGTGGCTCATGCCTGTAATCCCAGCATTTTGGGAAGCTGAAGCGGGAGGATCACTCGAGGTCAGGAGTTTGAGACCAGCCTGGCCAACATGGTGAAACTCCGTTTCTACTAAAAATACACAAATTAGTTGGGTATGGTGGTGTACGCTTGTAGTCCCAGCTACTCGGAAGGCTAAGGCAGGAGAATCGCTTGAACCCAGGAGGCGGAGGCTGTAGTGAGCCAAGATCGCGCCACTGCACTCCAGACTGGGCGCTGTTTCAAAAGATAAAAAATAAAAATAAAATAAGATACATGCTTTCTCTAAACTGTTCAAAAAAGAGTAAGCTGCACTGGTAGACAAGCCTTCTCGAGGCCCCCGGGGTGGAGGACCAGCTGCCCCTGAGGACTTACGCCGAGGCCTCGTGGATCTCGGTCCCATCGTAGACTCCGCATCCAGACAGCACCTGCGAGAGGAGCGGGAGCTGACCCGGGGGAAAGGGGCCGACCTGGGCGGCGGGAGCTGATTCGGGGGAAAGGGGCCGACCTGGGCGGCGGGAGCTGATTCGGGGGAAAGGGGCCGACCTGGGCGGCGGGAGATGACCCGTGAAAAAGGGGCCGACTTGGGCCGCAGGAGTTGACTCCGGGTGAAGGGGCCGACCTGGGGCGGCGGGAGCAGACCTAGGAAGAGGGGCCGACCTTGGGCGGGGAACAGCGAAGGCTGATCTCTGGAGGCGGGAGCTGACCTCACCCACTCCGTCCACTCACCAGCGCGACCTTGGCCGCGGGCTGCGGCGCGGAGAGGTGAATGGCTGCGCGCTGGGAAGGCGTCCGACCGCCGGGGGACAGGGACGCGAACGCAGATGCCGCAGCGAGCCTCGAGCCCACCAGGGCCCTCACAGCCGCCATTGCGGTGAGGACAGCGGGGTCGGAAGGTCACGCCGGGACAGAGCGTGCGCACCTAAGCGCCTACAAACGCGTTGCTTGTGGGGACCGCGCCTGCGCGGCCTTCGGGGCGGTGACAAGACCCGCCCCCGTCTCAGCCCAATCCCGAGAGTGAGCCGGTGGGCGGGGCCGCGCCTGCGCAGAGCCTCCGGGTAGAGTTCCGGGAACCCAGTCCTCCTTCCGGTGGTGGCTGAGGGATGCTGGTGACTCCCGGGGTCTCCAGCGCCGCCCCCATCGGACGCCTCCACAGGCGGCTCGCCCCTCCCGTCATCTGCGGAACAGCCTGGCCTCGGGGCGGCGCGCCCTTCCTGCCATCCGCGAAGTAGCCTTGCCTCGGGGCGGCTCAGCCCGGCGCTTCTTACCTTACCTCCGTCTCATCCTTAACTCACCAGCACGAGCACCCAGGGTCCACATCCTCCTAAATGGCCACTCATTTTAATCTCGGCGTCAGGACCCACGCGGGGTCAGGACCACCCCTCCGCTTCCCTGTCTCCTCGCGGCTCCCGCTCCCGCGGAGCGACCCTTTCGGGTTTTACTGACCCCGGGATGTCGTACCCTGGAAACTGCCGTTCCACCCAGGGGCTTGATCTGGGTTAGTCTGGGGGCAAGTGGCCGCTTTGTTTTTTTTTTTTTTTGAGGTAGAGTTTCCCTCTTGTTGCCCAGGTTGGATCTCGGCTCAATGCAACCTCTGCATCCCAGATTCAAGCGATTCTCCTGCCTCGGCCTCCCCAGTAGCTGAGATTACAGGCATGCGCCACCACGCCAGGCTAATTTTGTATTTTTAGTAGAGACGGAGTTTCTCCAAGTTGGTCAGGCTGGTCTTGAACTCCCGACCTAGGGTGATCTGCCCGCCTTGGGCTCCCCAAGTGCTGGGATTATAGGCGTGAGCCACCACTACCGGGCAGTTTTTGTTTCTTTCCGTTCACAGCATGGTCAGCGTGAAGATCCCAGCTGTTCAGATCCTAGCTGGAATTCTTCCATTAAAAAAAATCTATTTGTTATGCATGGGTTGGTTCACAGAGCAATGGCTGTATGTGCTGGCCTTTTCTCCCCAATTTACCCATTTTCAACCCAATAATGCAGGTTTTTGAAATAATGTGAATGGTCACTGCTGGAGGATGTTCACAGGGACACAGTGGATTCTGCAGACACATCTGATGATCCAGCCCACAGCTGTCTCTTTCCCCACTGTCGCATTGTCCATCACTAGGACTTTACTGCCACTCTCTGAAAGATAGTGCGGAACTAGAATAACAGACGTGGGACATTACCAGTTACAAGCAAAGATGAGCTTGGTACATTTGACCATCCTCGTTCCTGCTCCTCTGTGCCTGGCCCTCTTCAGGCTTCTCAGCTCCTGGGGAATGGCCAGCCAGGGAGCATCAGCTGGTGGGAGTGATGGGGTTGTGGGATGGCGCAAAAAAACTCCAAGGGCCACCCAGAAAGGAAATGAAAGGAAATGCCGAATGCAGACTCTCAGTGCGGCAGCCAGGACCCTGTCTCTACCAAGTGCGCAGGAGCTGCCCCTGGCCTGGAGCTCACGGACCCCACTGCAGAGCACAGCTCCAGTTGTCCCAGGGGCGACTACTCAGGTGTCCATTACCATGCACAAGTGATACAGAAAAGGGTGAGGTGAGGAGGAGGAAAGCTGGAAATTGTGCTATGGGCAGGTGATAGCTAAGGATTCTCTCCAGTCTAGGTCACACAGAGACTGTGCAGCCACAGAACACCCGGTAGCACCAGGGCCTGAGCTCCTGCCTTCTACAAAGATCTCTGGTCTGCAGGCCTCCAAGCACAGCACTGTGGGCCACAAGGCACCGCCTGTCATATTCATCTCTGCTCTCTAGCCCGTGGCCTCACCACCCCCGGAAGGCTGGCAGGCAGATACCAGCTCCACTTCCCAGATAAGCCAAGGAGCCAGGTACCACCCAGGGTCTCGTGGGCCACACCTCTGGCGAGGGACAGGCTGGGCCTGGCAGACAGCACGGGCAGTCAGTGAAGCGCCCACCACACTGGGTCGGCCTCAGGTCCTGACCCTGGAGGCTGCTGTTACTGAGCTGTGAGGATGATGACGCCCTGCCATGATGGAGGCCCAAGCCACTCTCATGATGACCGTTCCCAAGGGCACTGCAGAGGGGAGGAGCTGTCCCCTCCTCCGTGTGGCTCACGCAGAGCGGGTACAGGTCTGAGGGAGCTCACCGAGACAGGCCAGTCCCAGCCCCAGACTCCAAAGTGACCCCGAGAGATCAGGGAGCGGCTCTATGCCCGACCCCAAGGATACAGGTCACAGGGCAGGGACCCTGCTGGACGGCAGGACCACCCTGCTTCCCCAGGACAGAAGCCCTGGTGGGCAGGCAGGCAGGCAGGTCTCGAGCCCCCACAAGACACCAGGATACAACATAACCCTTTTTAATCTGAAGTGTAGACTTCATCCTCACGTTAGAAAACCCCCTCTTTTTTATCCCTAAGTTGTTTATCAAACCTTTATATTAAAGATATAAATAAGTCTCACACAAAGTCCATGTGAATCCCTCTCTGAGAGGCATTTTCAATGTTCATCACTGTTCACATGGCCCCGCTCCTGGCGCCGGGTACCAGTGTGTGCTGGCCCCTGGCGTGACCCGTTGGCTCGCTGTCCCGCTGGGCTACACGTTTGCACAGGAAAAGCAAGTCACTACCACCAGCGACAGAATTTCAGCTGCTCTCTGGACCCTCCTCTTTGCTGGCCCAGGTGGCACAAGGGTCCCATCTCCCTGGCAGGTCTTAGCCAGCACAATCCAACGCTGCAACCGGCTGGCTCTAGGCCAGCATCCCTTCTTCTGAGTCTCTGCCTCCTCCTCCGAGCAGATGCAGGCTGTCGTCTTCAGATGCTTCTTCCTCCTCCTCACTTCCCAGCAGCTCTAGGGAGCGTTTTGTGCCCCGCTGCTTGGAAACTGCTAGTGCGTACTGCATGTTATAGCGGTTCCAGCTGCAGCTGTCAATCACACACAGGGACAGGTCAGCTGCAGCTGTCAATCACACACAGGGACGGGTCAGCTGCAGCTGTCAATCACACACAGGGACGGGTCAGCTGCAGCTGTCAATCACACACTGGGACGGGTCAGTGCCAGCAACACCCAGGCCCTGGCCTGGCCTGCACCCAACCACCTCCTCTGTGACCCCTGAGAAAAGCAGCAGGGGCTGGACATGCCAGTCCCTCCACCCCAGCAGCCGTTTGCTTCCTCCTTTCCCTGCCCCAACAATCTGGTTCTGACCCATCCAGCCCTAGGGCAGCAAAGGCCTTCAAGGACCCAAGGACCCAACTGTAACATCCCATCCCTTTGGGCCCATCCTGGCAGCTCAGCCCTTCCACTGGGCCCAATCTAGACAGCTTCACCAGCAAGTTCCACCAAGCACTTAGGAAGAGACCGCTGCAGAGCTATGCGTGTTCTGGAGGGAGAGGGGAGGAAGGCACGCTCTCAATCAGTTAATTTCCTGAGTTAACAGAATAAAAGAGAAAAGTGACGCCACCATCACTTTACATAGAAAAGCACCTTGTAAAGGAGAACTGAAAGGTAAATGGATGAGAAAGGAAGGCAGGCAGCGCCCCGCCGCATCTGCAGGTCACAGGATCCTCTATGCAGGACTCTTGCCGACAGCCAATGGCAGCCCTACAGATTGGCAGTGAACACCTAGACACGAGGTCCAAGGAACAATGTGCTCACATGAACTCTAAAACCTCCCATAAGAGGGAATAAACCTAAAGGAGCTTGGCCGGGTGTGGTGGCTCACACCTATAATCCCAGCACTTTGTTTGAGAAGCAGAGGCAGGCAAATCACCTGAGGTCAGGAGTTTAAGACCAGCCTGGTCAACATGGTGAAACCCCGTCTCTACTAAAAATACAAAAATTAGGTGGGCATGGTGGCGCGTGCCTGTCATCATAGCTACTTGGGAGGCTGAGGCAGAATTGCTTGAACCTGGGAGGTGGAGGCTGCAATATGCCGAGATCATGCTACTGCACTCCAGCCTGGGCAACGGAGAGAGACTTTGTTTCAAAAAAAAATAAAAGAAAAAAAAAGAATGAATTTTAGGCCGGGCGCGGTGGCTCACGCCTGAAATCCTAGCACTTTGGGAGGCCGAGGCGGGCGGATCACAAGGTCAGGAGATCGAGACCACGGTGAAACCCCGTCTCTACTAAAAATACAAAAAAAATTAGCCGGGCGTGGTAGTGGGTGCCTGTAGTCCCAGCTACTCAGGAGGCTGAGGCAGGAGAATGGCATGAACCCGGGAGGCGGCGCTTGCAGTGAGCCGAGATTACGCCACTGTACTCCAGCCTGGGTGACAGAGTGAGACTCCGTATCAAAAAAAAAAAAAAAAAAAAAAAAAAAAAAAAAAA
>NC_037670.1:19248464-19327209 GCF_003255815.1 Theropithecus gelada
AAAAAAAAAAAAAAAAAAAAAAAAGGCTTAGGTTCCCTGGAAGACCCTCGCCTGCACCCAGCGTGGAGCGTTGTGGCTCACGTGGCCACACCTCTCGGGATGGCTTCGGGTCTCCGTGATGGGTGAGTCAAGACGTTTCTTTTTTCCTCCTTGTGGGCTTCGAATGGGGAGGCGGGGTGCTGCCTCTTGCCAGGTCCTGCCTCCAAGCTTGGAAGAGGAGCATCCAGGAGACCCCCGCTCACCAGGCACCTGTGAGCTCCCGCAGGCTCCCTCGGGAGCCTCAGATGGGGCCAACAAGGGCAGAGCTGTGCCGTGGGGGAGGGGGGCCACGGCAGCCCAGGCTGGGTGAGGAGTGGGTGTCCTGGTGTCAGAGCTGCACAGGAACCAGGGTGTGAAAGCAGGTGACCAGGCAAGAGGGTTCCTGCGAGGGCGACAGAGCCAAGGGTGAGGAGGGCACCCACGTGGGACGGGGCGCAGCACCCACGCCCGGCCTCGGTTCTGCGTGAAATGAGTATCGTGGGTCATGGAAGCTGAGTTCCTTCGGGAAGGAGGTTCAAACACAGAAGGGAAACCCTAGAATACACCCGGGTGTCTCACAGCTGGAGGCACCGCCCCTCCCAGAGCTCAACTCCTAACACGAGTGGGGCAGGCACGGGCAGCAGATAAGACAGTGAGCGGCCAATGCTGCGGCTGGTCCCGGAGCCCAGCTTCCGGCACCTCGATGCTCCCAACGGTGTTTCCAGGACGAGGCTGGTTTGAACCGGTGGACTGAGGAAAGCAGGGGGCCTCCGCGGAGGGGGCCTCGTCCAGTCTGCCTGGCCAAGGCCTTAAAAGACTGGGGTCCCCTCCCCTGAGGACCTTCCGGGGTCTCCAGCCAGCTGCCTGCCCTGCAGAATTCCCAACTGCCAGTCCCAGTCGTGTGAGCCGACTCCTCACAATAAACAGGGCACTCTCCCCCCACCGCCACCACACACGCGCGCCTGCTACGGACAGGACTGTGTCCCCCCACACGCATATGTTGAAGCCCTAACGCCCAGTGTGACTAGAGATGTCGCCTCTCGGGAGGTCATTAGGGTTAAATGACATCCTTGTAAGAGAGGTCAGGACGGCTGGGCCCAGCGGCTCACATCTGTAATCCCAGCACTTTGGGAGGCCGAGGTGGGCGGATCATGACGTCAAGAGTTCGAGACCAGCCTGACCAACACAGTGAAACCCTACCTCTACTAAAAATCCGAAAATTAGCCAGGCATGGTGGCACACACCTGTAATCCCAGGTACTCAGGGGCTGAGGCAGGAGAATCGCTTGAACCTGGGAGGCGGAGGTTGCAGTGAGCTGAGATCATGGCACTGCACTCCAGCCTGGGCGACAGAGCAAGACTTTTCCTCCAAAAAAAAAAAAAAAAAAGAGAGAGAGGTCAGGACACCGTGAGAAGGTGGCCATTGATTAAGATAAGCCAAGGAGGGGGCCCAGGAAAAAGCAACCCTGCCGACACGCCCTCAGAATCCTCCAGAACGGAAACTCACCTTCCCAGGCCAAAGCTGCACAGTCCCCAGTATTTTGTGCCGGCAGCTGGAGCGCACAGACACCCCATTCACTGTTCTGTGTTTTCTGGAGACCTGAGTCTAGACAGATGGAGGGTGGCTGGTGGGTGGGCTGGAGGGACAGGTAGAGAACAGGCACGCGCTGTGCACACAGTGCCCCAGCTCTGCCAGCTGAGCGTGTCTATGAACAAGGAGATCTGACTAGCAAGGGCCCAGCCAGATCGACTTCTAAACACCACCCTCCCCTCACAGGAGCCAGAGCTCTTCAGACACATGAAAGAATCTGAACAAGGGCCCTGGGGCTGTAAAGGACTTCACTGAGACAACTAAGCACTGAGGGTTCGAGCGCTGGACCCAGTGAGGGATCCACACTAATTCTCTGATTTTTTTCTGGTTTGAGACAGGGTCTTGATGTTGCCCAGGCTGGACTCAAAAATTCGCGGACCCAAGCGATCCTCCCACCTTGGCCTCCAGGGTAGCTGGGACTGCAGGCACGTGCCACCACACCCAGCTCTAGTTCGCCATGTGACGGCTGTGCTGTGGTTACGGGACTGTCTCTGTAGGAGGAAATGCGCCCCAAAGTATCCAGGGTGCTGGGGCGCTAAGTCAGGACATGCTCTCAAAAGGCTCGGGGGAGAAATGCTCTCTGTATCTGCCACGTTGCTGTAAGGTTGAGAGATTGTTTTTCCAGGAAAAAGCAACATCGTCCTCATCCCAGCCCTGTGCTGTTACCCCCACTCCACACAGGTGAGTGGAACCACAGGTGTTTCCTGTCCGGGTCACAAACTCAGAGTGGCTGGGCCTAGTGTCCTGAGAAGTCACCTCCTGGGGTGCCATCAGCCTCACCACAGCAGAACACCCAGACAGGAGCCCGTCCCCGAGGCTCAACTCAACACATGCAGCCACTGTAGAAAAGTCTGGAAAGTAGTTCTTCAAGTGACTAGAGACGGGTAGCACAAGACCCAGCCGAACCACTCCTAGGCGTCTGCCCCGGATGAATGAAAGCATCTGTCCCCTGAAAACCCGTCCTTATGCGGCAGCGTGACTCAAGACGGCCAAAGGCGGAAACACCCCAAATGTCCATCAGTGGACAAACGGGCAGACGCAATGCGCTCCGTCTGTACCATGGGAAGCCACTCAGCCATAAGAAGTAAGGAATCCATGGTGTGGATGAGCCCTGGAACCACGCTGCTGTGTGAAAACAGCCAGATGCAAAAGGCCACGTGCCGTGTGATCCCACAACACGACATGGCCGGAACAGACACGGCCCAGAACCTGAGGCTGGAACAGACACGGCCCAGAACCTGAGGCCGGAACAGACACGGCCCAGAACCTGAGGCCGGCAGGATCTGTGTGGGTGGCGGGGAGACGGCCGGGTGATGGCTGACGCATACCCAATTTCTTTTGGGCTGAAAATGGTCTAAAGTTGACTGTGGTGATGGCTGTATAATTCTGAATATGCTAAAAACTCAAATTATACACTTTAATTGGGCAAACTGTATTCTATGTGAATTACCTCTCAGTGATTCTCTCCTGGGCGCAGGCGCTTCTCCCACCTTGGCCTCCTGAGTAGCTGGAACTACCATTTATGTGGGGAAATAAAACACCAACTTGGTCTCAAAAAATAAAAAATAAAAAACTCGACTCGAAACTCAGTCTCAAAAATAAAAAAACAAGAGACGGCCGGGCGCGGTGGCTCAAGCCTGTAATCCCAGCACTTTGGGAGGCCGAGGCGGGCGGATCACGAGGTCAGGAGATCGAGACCATCCTGGCTAACACGGTGAAACCCCGTCTCTACTAAAAATACAAAAAACTAGCCGGGCGTGGTGGCGGGCGCCTGTAGTCCCAGCTACTCGGAGGCTGAGGCAGGAGAATGGCCTGAACCTGGGAGGCGGAGCTTGCAGTGAGCCGAGATCGCGCCACTGCACTCCAGCCTGGGTGACACAGCGCGAGACTCCGTCTCAAAAAAAAAAAAAAAAAAGAGACTACCAATAGGAGAAGAATTCAGTAATTCATGTCATAAGCACAAGGCGGTTATTTAAAACCATTCTGAAGATGGGGAATGTGTACCCAGCATGGCCTGGAAACAGCCAGAGCATGACGGTGCCAGCGCAGTCGTGAAAGACCTCTCCCTGTGAACACACTCATGAAAGATCCAGTCACTGTGGCTTCTGGTTTCACAACTGCAATTCGACGTGACTCATTTGTTTTCCAGAAACTTCTGTTAGCATGCGTGTTTCCTTAGCTTTTGACCAAAGAAACTTCAACAAAAACAACAAAGCATTATTACGTACCCCGTTCCCTTCCAAAGGCCTCCCGACAGGCTCTGCTGGGGGTGAAGAGGCCAGGCCCAAGGAACACTGCCTGGGCCCAGGAGACACTGCCCAGGTCTGACACTTGCCACCAGCAATTTATGTTAGACACGCTTGTTTTTTTTTTTTTTTTTTTTGAGACAGAGTTTCACTCTCGTTGCCCAGGCTGCAGTGCAGTGGCACGATCTTTGCTCACCACAACCTCCGCCTCCCAGGTTCAAGCGATTCTCCTGCTTCAGCCTCCCAAGTAGTTGGGATTACAGGCATGCGCCACCACGCCCGGCTAATTTTGTATTTTTAGTAGAGATGGGGTTTCTCTATGTCGGTCAGGCTGGTCTCAAACTCCCGACCTCAGGTGATCCGGCCACCTGGGCCTCCCAAAGTGCTAGGGTTACAGGCGCGAGCCACTGTGCCGGGCCACGCATCTTTTTGCGTTACTTTGGAGAAAGAACCCTAACCCCCTAAAATAGCGTCCCTGGCCTGCCTTCTCCTTAGCCCCTAGCTGCATCCTTAGCCTGCCCCAGCCACCCAGCTGAGTGGGACTGCAGCAGGTGTCACCAGGTGCCACCTCCCCAGGGTCGGGGGACACTCAAATACAGCAGGGTTTTAGAGAAACAGGTGCGGATCAGGGTCTGCACAATGCTAGCCACAGCCTGGGGGTCCTTCCTGGTCCCAGGCCCACTCCAAGCCCAGGCCTCTCGCTGGACCCCACACGGCCTGGCTGGCTGGGCACCCATGGAACAGAAGCAGGCAAAACCCAACACAGCAGCCCCTTGTCACCTATGTAGGCTGTGGCCACAGCGCTGGCGGCAGATGGGCCCTTGTTCTGAGCAGGTGGCTAGCCCTGGGCTACTGACAGGTCTCTATTGCCACAGTGGCGACCTGCCACCTCCCTCACAGGCTCCTGCAGGCGTGCAGGGGAGAGGGGCATGGAGGATGAGGAGCGTGACCTGGTGGAGGGGATGGGGCGCGCAGCCTGCGGACCCACGGGTACCCAGGATGGTGGGTGCGCTCCTGCCTCCAGGGACGAGCCTCTTGCAGGAGCCAGGCCTTCCCATCACACATGCTCACCCCGGACAATCTGGGCCTTACTGGAGCTGAATTCACTGCACAACACGACCCCAGACTGGGGGGGAAGCAACAAAGCCCCGTCCAGACAGCCCTGTTAACAGCTGGGTGGCTCTGTCAAAGGAGAAATGTCTTACAAGATTTTTCCACAAACATGAATATAAACCACCACACTGCTCAGAGGCTGGCGGCTGCCACCTCCCACACGTCCGTAGGACACACCAGAAGCGACACTTCCCCGGCAAGGGCCGCGCACATTTTATTTTCTGAACCCCCCACAGCGGGTTCAGCCAGTCCTGCTGCAGGTGCAGTTTCAGTCTTCAGAGTTTGACCTTTTGACCCAAGGTCATCACAGCCACAGGTGGAGGCTCTGGGAAAAGGTCCAGCTCCTGGGATGCCGGCCCCCAATGACGGGCCCACCTCTCCAGTGCCGCCCTTCCCTCCTGCCTGGCACGGGAGTTCTGGAGCTGTGGTCCTCAGTCCAAGAACAGCCCAGTCAGCCTCATCCCTCGGTGCAAGGGCAGCCTGGCCTCCCTCCCTGCCTGTCCTGGGCCCGGCCACGTCACTCCCTGCGTTTCTTCTTCTTCTCCGGCTCCTGGTCATTGGCTGCCTTTGCTCGGGCACCGGCCGGCTGCCGAGGTGTCCTCCTCTGGCGAGCTCCTCTCTGGCCACGGCCCCTGGGCTGATCTCGGAGCAGGGCCCGCTCAGCTGTGCCTGGCTGCTCACCAGCCTCTGCCCGCGCCTTGGGGCCGGCCCCCACACCCCTGCTCCTGCTCCTCTTCCTCTCCATGCCCAGGCTCAGGGGCTCCTTCTCACCTTTCCCTGACAAAAGAGCAAGACCCCATGAGCCAGAGAATGCCAGCATGGGCTCCTTCCACTCACTCCAACTCGGGCTGAGACGCCAGCACCACGGACCTGCGAGGACAACACGGCCACACCAGCCAGCCAGACGCATCCCGTGTCCAGTGTGGGCGCCAAGCTCTACCCACACGGCTCAGGACCCCAGCGAGGGCTGACCTCGGAAGGACCAGCGTGAGGACAGGGTCGCGAGACCCGGGAGCAAAGGCAGGACTGGGCTCAAGGTAGAAGGGGAGGCGGAAGAAGGATGCTGGGCAGTGCCAGGCCCTGAACGCCAGGGCCGACAGTGTTCACAAAGCTTGCTGCACACAGAGCCACACAGATGGTGTCTGGTACGGGTGCGGGAACCAGGCCAAGGGCCGGCTGCAGAGAGGAGGCCGCTGCCCCACGGGAAATGAGACGGACGGGCCTCAGTGGCACGGGGCTCCAGGGAGGGGAAGCGGTGAATCCCTAGGCCCTAGGGCCGGTTTGGCATGGAGAGAGTAACAGGGAAGGCTTCCCAGTGTGGGGCAAAGCCACTGTCTCCCTCCTATGCACCCCATTCCTGCCATGGGCCCCGTGCCCTGCCCGGCACTGTGCTCAACCCCCTCCACTGCAGGTAGGCAGCTCCAGGCCCTGGGTTGCCCCTGATGAGGGCGACACATGCCAACCACACTTGTGTGGCCAGAGGCCCAAGAGGGAAGACATCCCCTGAAATCAAGGACAGAAGTGGAGAGGCTCAGGAATCTCTGAGGGTGCGGGAGAGGAGGGGACGGGGCTTGGATCTAAGACAGAGGCATGGGAGGAGGCAGCCCAGCCAGGAGGATCGTCTCCACACCAGGAGGGAGTGCAGCGCACACAGCTGGGGTAGCTGCAGACAAGGATGGCAGGTAGGGGTGGCGGGGAGAGGCCTACAGGAGGGATGCCGAGGACAGGGCATTTCTGGGACATGTGGATAGCAGGCACCCAGGACGGACTCGGCACTCATGCTTCAGGGGGAGACACTGCAGGTGACCCCCATCCCAGGGACAAGCAAGCAGGTGAAGACGCCAGCTCCATGACTAACACACCAGCCAGTCCTACCTCTCTCGCGCTGCAACCTGAGCAGACGCTTCTGCTTCTTCGTCTTCTTCTGCCGCCTCCCTTCAAGCAGACGCCTGCAGGCCTTCTCCGGGATCTCATCCTCAGGGAAGATGCCTGAGAACCAGGGCAGAAGTCAGGGGGCTCTGGGGGGATGGGGGCTCTTGGTGTGAGGCTCGCTGCTTCCAGCAGGCCCCAGCCAGCACCACCTCCCGACAACGTGTGTGAGAAAGTGCCCTGTTGTAATAGCCAGGAGCAGCGTGCTCAGCGCCGCCGCAGCTGAACGAACCAGCTCAGACCCAAGTCCCTTTGGAAAGGCCAGTTCCTGGAGCATCTAGGACACAGGTAGAGTATCCACGAACCCACGTGCTTGGGACCAGCAGTGCTCTGGATGTCAGATTGTTTTGGAACGTCTGCTGTCATATTCACCAGCTCAACATCCCTAATCTGAAAATCCCAAATCCAAAACGTTCCGATGAGCATTTCCCTGGAGCTTCCTGTCAGCACTCAGTTTTGGACTTGGCAGCATTTTGGTTTTGGGGTTTCAGATTAGAAACGCTCAACCTGTACACCAACGTCTACAGCCTAAAAATGTCTATGCTGGCGGCACAAGGGAACTTTGGGCATCAAAACCTGCCAGACACACACGAACCTCATGCACCTCACTGGTGCACGCTGTCCTAAAAACCCCACACTACCAGCCTGGCAACACAGCGGAACCGTCTCTACAAAAACTGAAACAATTAGCCGGCGTGTGGCACGCGCCTGTGGTCCCAGCGACTGGGAGGCTGAGGTTGGAGGATCGCTTGAGCTCAGATCCAGGCTGCAGTGAGCTGTAATCACACCACTGCTCTCCATCCTGGGCAACAGAGCGAGACAGTCTCAAAAACTAAAAAAAGAAAACAAACCCTGGACTACAACTTATGACACGCCAGCTGGTGGATGCAGCAGGTGTGGCGCCCGGAGAGACGAGCTTAACACCAGACAGGAAGTGCTGATTCTGGAGCCGGGGGGACACGCAGGCATCCCCTATAAAATCCTTCCAACTGAGCTGCAGCTCTGAAACTTTTCTTAAGGAAACACCGGGGAAAATGCTTACATCTCTAACCATCAACCCCCCTAGGAAACCCTCCTTTCGATAACCTATGCCAGTTCCATCCGCCACACGTTGCCAGGAACAGACGTGTGCTACACAAGACCAGCAGCAGCACCGTGGTCAGTGCTTGGGAGCTCCTGCGGCCAGCACCGTCTCTCGGGCTCTGGGGGACTCCAATGGACACTCAAGTCTGAGAATCACTCAGCAAAACCCACAAAAACGAGGGCTGTGGAACCCTGAGCCCTGCCTCCCTGTCCCCCAGAAACACCACCAGGCCTCTCTGCAGAGACTCCACGTGCTATGAGGCCCCTGGAGGCAATCCACTCCCACGAGGACGGAGCTCCACCAAGGCGGTGCCACCGTCAGTGCCCGGCCGGTCCTCACCTCCTGCCAGGTCCTGCAGCCTGAAAGAGCAAGACAGACGCCCATTTACCATGGCTGTGGCCTCCGCAGGGGGAGGAAGCTCCAGCTAGAGGGGCTGCAGGGTCCTAGCCAGGGGAACCCCAGGGGTTGTGCAGGGGTCTCAGGGTCCTAGCGGGGACCATCCCAGGGGCTGCGGAAGGACCCAGGACAAGGCGAAGGCACCCAGATCTGAGGAGGAAAGGGTGAGTCCAAGGGCAGCAGGGCAGACGCAGCCCCTCAGACACTCACTTCCGGATCACTTTGTAGAGACGCTTCCTGTTCTGAGAAGGGGTGCTCTGGCGGCTGGCCATTTCAAACAGTCTGTTAGCAACTGCCTCGTAGTCAAACTGTTTCAAAAGACAGACGTCACAGAGCCAAGGTCAGTCACCCTCTGCCTGCTCTGAGAACGTGGAACCCCTGAGACCCAGAGGGCACTTGGCCTTCACTTGCAGGTTCTTCAGTCGGCTTACAGGAACACAGCCCACCCTCACTGAGGGTCCTGCAGCCCCGCCACTCTGCAGCACAGCAGGCACCACACATGCTGCAGGCGCACTGTGGGGCACGCACTGCAGGGCACACTCTGTGAGATGCACACTGCGGGGCACACGCCCGCCAGGAGCCTGCCTGCAGCTTTACAACTCTAGGAGCCACACACAGACAAGCAGGAATAAAGTAAGTTAATTTGATCGATTTTAACCCAAGATGGCCATATTTTATTAAGTTTGCAGATAATCATATTCAAAACTTAAAACATTTCAGTTTCCCATTTGCCTGAAGTCAGACCCCACTGGCTGAGTGGACTCCTCGCTGGGACCCACAGGTCAGCCGCTTGGCACACGCCATTTCCTTCCAGCCCAGCACCCCAACGAGGGGGCCGCAGGAAATCTGGGGGGCTGCCCATGTGTGAGGCAAGAGGTCAGCGTGAGGTGAGGCCAGCCCTGGACAATGCAGGTCTGCCTCTGAGCCCACCGTCCCAGGCCCCAGCCCCACTCTTAATGACCCCACTCGCCTGCAGGTGGGCAAGGTCGGAGCACCCATCCCTCCTTCAAAGCTAACCCATCTGGGTGACTCTCCATGCTGACGGCTGCCATCCTCCCTCCTAACGCCCCCTTCCTCTTCCAGGGCCAGTGGCAGCAAAGCAGGGCAAAGTCTGAGGGCGCAGCCACGAGCCCAGGGCACCCACCTGGAGGACAGGGCCACCACTGTCCCTGTCGTCACCTGTCTGCTCACCAGCCTCAGGTTCAGCACTGCAGACAGAGCCTGGAACAAAAGGGACCCCGTGAACTCAAAGACCTGTTCCCAACGTGTGCCGGCCCCAAACACCCGGGAACGGAGAGCCCGCCCCACACCCTGGTCAGAGTGCGGGCACAGGCGGGAAGGCCCGCAGCTCAAGGCAGATACTAGGTGCCATGTGACCTCCAATCTCGTATGGACAGGACGAGAGGTGCCACCCCAGGCCTGGAAAGGAAAAAAGACGTCCCAGGGCACAGGTGCCTATACAGCCCTGAGTGGCTGACTACAAGCTGGCATCTCGGGCAACAAAGGCCATGTCAAAAGTTCCGGAAGTGAGGAGGGGTAGCTGAGTCCAGCCTCAAGGTGGCCTGGAACAGAAGCTGTGGGAGTTGGTGTTTCAGTCAGGCGCTCAAGCTAGGCTGGGCATTTGGGGCTTTGACGGCACTGTCTGCCGAAGAAAGATTTCTGGGCAACAGGCAGCTGTGGGGCAGCATGTGACAAGGGTCTGCTCTGGAGGTGGCAGCCAGGGGCCAGCAGCAGGCACGGGAGGACCTGCCAGGCGCCTCGGCTACTGAGAGAGAAGGGCAAGGCAGGGACCAGGGAGACGCATATAGGGTGGCCGGGCCAAATGCTGGGGGGTGGTGGGGAGGGGTCTTCTGATTAGTAAGCCAAGGGGCACAGTGGCCACAACACTGAGTCAGGGCACACGGGGGTCCTGGGCATGGTCAAAGACACGCCCTCCACAACACCAGGATGCCACACTTACAGCTCAGACCACCCAGCAGGCTCGGACAATGAGGGCAGCATCAAACCAGAAACGGGCCAGGCTGGACCCCACGGCTGCCCCCAGAGGCCTCTGGCAGGCAGTGAGGAGCGGGTCTACTCCCCAGCAGCCAGGTGCCCTGAGGTCTCAGGCCTGAACCCTGCCACGGTCAGTACGGACAGAGCTTGCTGTCCTCTGGGGAGACGGGCCAGGAACAAGGAACATGAGGAGCAAGTGGTTCACATCCCGTGCCACAGAGTGACGCTATGGGGAGGACTGCCTGCGGGGCTGGGAGAGGCCAGGAGGCTGAAAGAGTCCAGCCCCAGAGAGTGATGGGGGACAGACGGTGGGAGGGACAGGGAGACTCGGCACCAAGGCAGGAACGAGTCCAGGGGGCCAACTGAGCCAGAGGCATGCTGGGTCGGACTGAGGAGCCCAGGGGTCTGGAGAGTGCGTGGAGCACACCAGAGGCTGGGGGGCTTGAGGGGAAACGACACGTGAGCTTGATGCCCACAGAGGTCACTCTGGCTTCTATGCTGAGGACGGACTGTGGGGAGGGGCAGAGACAAGGGGACCAGGCGGAAGGTGGTGGGAGCAATCCAGCAGGAGACCACACTGGCTTGGCCCAGGACAGGCCCCGAGGAGGAGCCGGGCGTGCCGTGACCCTCACCTGCAGGCGGCCTTTCAGACCTCTTCTGGGACAGCGCATCTCCACACTCACCGCCCTCGGAGGACTCCTCACTGTCTGACACCGCCTCCTCATCCCGTGCGTCCAGTTCATTCAGGAGGTCTTCAATGGCAAGCGGGGCCTGCTCCACAATCGTCTCAAAGATGCCTCGAGTGATGTTGTTCAAAACCAGGGAACTGAGGGGCAGGGCAGAGGCCGGTGAGCAGGCCCGTTATGCTGGATTCCAAAGCAGAAGCCGCCGAAAGCCCTGCAGCCTCCCCTCCACCCCCGCCCACCCGCATGGCCAGCAGCCACTCTGCGACAGATTCGTCCCTGGAGGGAGCAGCCCCCCAAAACGGCAGCCCCACGGAAGAACTCAGTAAAGGAGTTGCGTCCGACCAGGCCGCCCACCACTTACTCCTTGGTCCGGGCGGCGATTCTGCAGAAGGGGTCGATGAACTTGAGGTTCTGGTCTGCCGTAAGCTACGGGGAAAGCCAGCGGAGCTCAGCCCCTCGTCCACAAATGCCCAGCTCCACCGCCCCGTCGGAGCCCAGCCTCACCTCCTCAGCGCCCACTTTGGTCAGCTCCTCCAGGAAGATCTCAATGAAGTGGCTCTTCACCCCGTGGGGGGCCTGGCTGCTGGGGTGCAGGATCTCGCTCGTCAGCAGCTCTAGCAGCTCCTCGATCTGTCTGAGGAAAGGAAAAGCAAATACGACAGGCAGCCTCGGCAAGCCCCAAGACAGCTGTGCCCCCACTCTCTGGCGGTTACAAGCTCGGATGGGAACCTAAGTGCGGGCAAGCGCCAATGTCTGCAAACAGGCCGGCCCGAAGTCCACACAGGTGAAGATCAACAATCCTGGGGCTGTTCCAGCACAAAGCAGTCTTGCAATTAGGGAGTTAAGTGACCATCACCAGCACCAGAACATATGGCCTGAGTTTGCATGTCAGCTACAAAATGCAACACGTGTAAACATTCAGACAGGCCTTCCCTCTGTCCTCAAAACTGCTACCAGAGAGAAAGTCTTGGCTGAGACGAGACACTGTCTCCACTGGGTACCGCTGGGGAAGACATGTCAGGACGGCACAGACACAGAAAGGAAAGTGGAGGCCCAGAAAGGGGCCGAGGACCATGAGCCACCTTCTGGCCTCCCGGGCCCTGCCGCATGGCGCATTCCATCTGTGATGTGCACCAGAGCTCTCTCTGGCAGGTAGGTTTGATGGCATCACAGGCCCGGCTCCGAAGACTAGACGGCCCCAGAGAATAATCTGAAGCATCTAGACGCATCTGGACCTCCTGGGGTGCTCAGTAATGCAGCTGCCTAACTCAGATTTGTGAACTGTGTGATTTAGGAAGCTCCTCAGCAAGGCTGGAGAATCGCTGGTGATGGAAAGGAGAAGTGATGCTCTCTAAGGCTCAGGAAAGAGGAGACAGAGGCAAGAACAGGTGCTGAGACCAAGAGGAAGACACACAGGTGCAAGGGACCGACTTCCAGGCCAGTGACAATGCCATGGATATTAATGACAGCCCGGTTATGCCTGCAGGAGATCCAAGAGGGCAGGAAAAGTGGACCCCACTGTCAGCACTGGGACCCCGGGCACTGGGGGAAGCCACCACGGTCTTCCAAATGATTCCTGTACTGAATTCTCAGTTACAGGGAGAAAAAATACTCTTGTAGTAATAAGCCAAAAATAGTTAACAAAAGTAAAATCATCCCTTTACCATTTAATTCAGCTTAAGTCATGAGACCCCTACGGGGTAATGCACAACGCTAAGGCCTAGAATGAGTAAGAGACTCCCGGCATCAGAGTCCTGCCAGGGAACTCAAGAATGAACATCCCCCCAAATCAGAGGCACCGCTGCCCTAACTGCAAAATCACGCACGCAACTCAAAGCTGGAGAAACTCAGGCAACCACAGTCCAATTCCTGCTGATTCTCGTTTTTAAAAAACAAAACAAAACCAAACCCAGAATCTCACTCTAGGCTACAGTGCGGTGGCTCAGTCATGGATCACTGCAGCCTCAAACTCCTGGGCTCAAGCAATCCCCTCGCCCCACCATAACCAGCCTGCTGATTCTTTTTTATGTATTTATCTAATTTTTGTATTATTAGTAGACACGGGGTTTCACTGTGGTGGCCAGGATGGTTTTGATCTCTTGACCTACTGACCTACCTGCTTCGGCCTCCCAAAGTGCTGGGATTACAGGTGTGAGCCACCGCGCCGGGCCAATTTACATATTTTTATAATTAGGAGCAATTAAAATTGCTTACAACTTTGGGAGGCCTAGGCAGGCAGACTGCTTGAGCCCAAGCGTTTGAGACCAGCCTGGGCAACAGGACAGAACTCGTCTCTACCAAACATACAAAAATTACGTGGGCCTGGTGATGCACATCTGCAGTCCCAGCCAGCTGGGCGGCTGAGGCAGGAGGATCACTTGAGCCCAGGAGGTCAAGGCTGTAGTTGAGCCAAGATCACGCCACTGCACTCCAGCCTCGGCAACAGTGAGACCTATTTCAAAAAAACAAAAAGCATAGCTAATGGAGCGGAACATGCCGTGTTTTTATAAGAAGCTTCTCAGCTGGACACCCTTTCATTAAAAAACTCTCTCCTGACTCCCAGTGAGAACTGGGCTCCAAGCCTGAGGATAAATGGCATCATTTCCACAAACACACAAATTAATTTTTACTTTAAAAAATATCTTATCTCTAAGCACGACCAGGAGCATGTTTTAATGTAAAGGCTGACATCTCCTTATGACAAAGAATCAAACGACAAACACATGACTGTGGTCCCTGGGAGCAGCATCCCCCCACAGCAGGCCCGCCGCGCACCCACCTTTCTTCCCAGCCTTGCATCTTCAGAGCCTTCAAGGACTCGTTCAGGACCATCCTCATGAGCTTAGACACAGAAGGAGGTTCGTATTAGCAGAAGCCCAGCCCTACTTCACCAGACCACCCTTCCCCATGTACCACGAGCCGCTGCAGGATAAAGCCACAGCCGCGGTCACCTCTGCTGGCCCCAGGCACACAGCCGGCCCCCAGAGCTGTTGACAGACAGACGCTGGAGGATACAACACCAAGCCCTCAGAATCCCGGGCTAAGAATGCGCCCCTCTCCCCAGCTCCAAGGCCCCAGCTGGCTGGAAGCAGGCGCACGGGGGGTGGGAGGGAATAGGGGACAGTCCTATGACTCCAGTCCATAAACCGGGGCTGAAACAGACAGTCCCTGATTCATAAGGGAGAACCAGGAAAGAGGCACAGCTACCCCCACGGGCA
Organism: Theropithecus gelada; assembly: GCF_003255815.1. Lineage (NCBI taxonomy): Eukaryota > Metazoa > Chordata > Mammalia > Primates > Cercopithecidae > Theropithecus > Theropithecus gelada. The sequence goes on from NC_037670.1 coordinate 19,262,740, forward strand.
GTGGAGCCCTCCACAAAACCGGGTCTGAAGCACGGCTGGTCCTCACCAGGCTCTCCCCAGTAGGAGAACACAGCTCACTTCCTCTGCAGTGCGCTACACAGTGAGGGCGCTCCCAAGCCTCACCCGTGAATGAAGCTCCAGATCTGCCCCCCAGTGCCATTTCCCTCATGGGACTCAACACCCTTCTGCAGTTGTCCCCGCTTTAGGCTACTGACCCAGCACGCCTACACGCCCACAGTGAGGTCTGAGCCGCAGTCAAGAGCAGCAGAGGACACGCAGACCCCCAGGAGCCCCGATGACAGAGCACAGCCAGGACACTGTTCTTGCAGACACGGGAGGCCTATCCCCCACACCACCCTGCAGTGCCACCAAGGCCAGCCCTGATGCAAGGCTGTGCTGCCAGACTCAGTCACACAAGGGGCCCGGAAACGAGCCATGAAAAGCAGCAGAACACACCCATCCAGCAGCTGCATCTCAGCAAACCAGTGGGGTGGCCTCCCTGCACAGCCCCGCTGTCCCTAAGAGTCTGCACTCTGTCGAGTGCATGGCCGGGCCCCTGGCCTGCCCTGGAGCCTCCTTCCTTCTCGAGCTCCAGGCTTTTCCCGCCCTGGTCCCCAATTCTAGAATCACTGGTATGTACACTGTCCGTACAATCCTGGCCCGAATCTGAGCTGGACACTGAAGCCAGAATGGCAGATCAACATCTGTCCTCAGTGAGGCCCAGACATGGCCCCTTTCAGCGTCCCCACTGGGTGACTGACTCCTACACAGTGACAATGTCTCTATATCTCAGATCTGCTCTAAGGTTACAATGGCCACCACCTCAGTAATGAGACCTCAAGGTTCAACAAGCGGGAAGGAGGGAAGGAGAGAAGCAGGTCCGGGCAGCAACACGCTGCACTTCTAAACCCGTATTCCCCAGCATTCTCAGGGCAAATCAGCACCCTGAATGGGGATACAATGCGGGAGGAGGGAAAGGAAGCCCCGCACTGTGACCAGCCATCCCAGCCTCGCAGGCTAGGCACTCCAGGGCTCACGCTAGGGCCCGACTGCAGCTCTGGAGTCCGCGCCTCCAAACTCACGGCCTCCTTGGCAAAGTAACAACGGTGTCGCCATCGACTCTCCCCAGGAGGGTAATCGTCACTTTCCTTCTCTGAACCAAAAGTTTGTGTGGTGTTTTATGGGTCTGATTCCTTGCCCATTCAATGACCCTCAGAGACCGACAATGCTGCAGAGCCCTGGGCAGGCCAGGGCTTCCCACCCCGGCTTCAGGGTCACACTGCCTCAGGTCGCCTCCCTGCCCAGGCGCTGCCTGTCTCTGCTCGGCCGGGCACTGAGACCCACGCTGCCCCCGCCCGCCAGCGCCCTGGCGGCTGCCTCACCATGTAGAACTTATCCAGGCGCAGCCTGTCGATGCCCGTCCACTCACGATTCATGGTCTGCCAGAAGGCCTGAAGGAACAGGTGCTCTGGAGGAGGAATAAGCCAGAAGAGAACCACTGAGGAGCACGAAGCCACTCTGGGAAGTGAGGTGAGAACATGGAGGAACCTTTCTTTACATATTATAAATAATAAATAAAATGCTGATGCCCAGGCCCTACCCCTAGAACTGGGTTTTGCTGGACCAGGATCTGGACATCAGAATTTTTAGAGGCTCCTCAAGTGAGTCCCACAGACAGGCAGGGCAAGAACTTCTCAACTCCGGTCACCAGAGAACAGAGGAGTTAGAAAATCAACTGCAGGAACCTCACGACCATCAGGTAGAATTCAGTCAAATCTCTTGATGACTTTACCCTGGCTTTTCATTTTATTTTTAAAATGTAAGATATTAGCCCATTAGACTCAAAATGAGTGTTTTGGGTAAATGAGCTAATCCATGTTGAACACTCACACCAGCATTTCACACATGCTAAGCACCCACAGACACCAGCTGGCACGCTCTCGCTCTTAGGCATTCCTTACTCTGGATTTGAGAACACAAACCCTCCTGTGTCTGGTGGCTCTGATGCTCAGAGGTTCTGACGTCTACAAATGTACCCAACTATGGCAGAGCATACTCACGCGCCTCCGTGGTCTGAAAAGCATGAACGAGCTGGGAAATGGTCCTTCCTAATTCTTCCTGTGCAGGAAACAACAAAAACGCCCTCAGCCCCTAAAGCACCAGGCTCTCACAATGACACACACATAACCACCCACTCACTCACTCATCACAGAGAGTCGGCTTCCAGGGGGTCTCAGCTCAGTGGACTGGAGGTTTCACCCCTGCTGCAAAAGACCCCTCTACATCCGGGGTCAACAGCCTCTCACACAACCACGGCAGGCACTGCCCTCCTCACAGGAGCTGTGCTAAAGCCACAGAGTCATGGTTTAAGAGGGACATGGGAGAGCAGAAGGGAGCCTTGGGACTCACAGCCCCCTAACCATCAGGAGGAGGAGGGCTGCGAGACCCCATAGATCATTCGCTATCTGCCTACATCACTGCGCCACGCATCGCCCAGGGCACTTGCTAAGAGACATTTCATAGCCTCCCCTTGAATTTAACTAAGTATCCTCACCACCCATGAGATTCTGAAGGAGAGCACAAAATTCACAATTTGAGAAACAATGTTTGAAAAAGGCTAGCAGGAGAAGTCCTTGTCTCAGGAGACTTGAATTCTGCCCCTTGGTTTCCACTATTTCAGCACTTGTTTGCAACCCAGGACAAACACAAAACCCAGTTTTCACCCATATGCCAGTGCGGCTATGGTGCACGACTCAGTCAATCACATCAACGACCTCAGCAAGTGTAAGACTCACCGAACCAAAGGCCCACACCCACCAGCCATGCAGAACCAAGCATCAAGGCTACATGACCTCCCCACGGTCTCTGGCCATATCAAAACTGGGTGAACTAGGCCGGGCGCGGTGGCTCACACCTGTAATCCCAGCACTTTGGGAGGCCGAGGTGGACGGATCACGAGGTCAGGAGTTCAAGACCAGCCTGGCCAACATGATGAAACTCCGCCTCTACTAAAAATACAAAAAATTAACAGGGCGTGGTGGCGGGCGCCTGTAATCCCAGCTACTCGGGAGGCTGAGGCAGGAGAACTGCTTGAAACTGGAAGGCGGAGGTTGCAGTGAGCTGAGATTGCACCAGTGCACTCCAGCCTGGGCAACAAGAGCGAAACTCCGTCTTAAAAAAAAAAAAAAGAAAAAAAAAAACTGGGTCGACCAGATGCCCATCCATCCTCTCCCCCTGCTTCTGCACCTTCTCTGCTGCTCACTCCACTCACCTGGAGGAGCGGCTTGTCCTGCATCCACATGCAATAGAACAGTCCTTTCCACACCTTCAGCAGCTCGTCGTGAGTAAAACCACCTGCAGCAAAACAGCAACATTTGGATCAAATGAACCCCGCACCTTCAAGTGCCAGGAAGGAAGCCACAGAAACGTGACTGCCTGAATGAGACCAAAGGCAACTGGGGGGCAAAATCTGGCCCTCCCCTTCAAACAATCCTTCTAACCCAGAACCTGCTGTGCCTGTGGCTGTGCGGCTCCTCCAGGTAACTGCCACTTTGTGCACTCAGTAAAACTGACTGCGAATCTACAAGGTACCAGGCACCGTACTCCATTTTGGAAATTCAAAACTGCGAACCTCGACTGTTTCCTAAGCTGATCAGTGGCCACACAGGTTAATCTGTTGGCGATAATTCATCCAGCATTACACTGAGCGTTTCTGCACTTTTCTGTAATATATCTCAAATATTAAAAAGAAGAAAGTGAACTCAGACATTCAGACTAGCCAGGGAGAGAAACAGAAATTACTCAGGCCAGGTGCAGTGGCTCATGCCTGTACTCCCAACACTTTGGAATTGAGTGCTGAGGCGGGATCACTTGAAGCCAGGAGTTCAAGACCAGCCTGGGCAACACAGGAATACTCCAATTTGTACAAAAAATACTAAATTTAGCTGGCCTGGTGGCACAGCGCCCCCCATAGTTCCAGTTACTGGGGAGGCCGAGATGGGAGGCTCACTGGAGCCTGGGAGGTAGAGGCTGCAGTGAGCCATAATGGTGCCAATGCACTCCTCCACCCTGGATGACAGTGAGGTCTGTCTCACTCAGAAAAATTTTAAAAAAAAAGTTTAATTTAAAACATTACTCAGTTGACATTCACTTAAGTCCTATGTCTGGCAAGCTGTTCCTGTAGCAGCGGTTCTCAAGCTGAGTCTGGGGAGCGGTATCACTTGAACAGCTTCATAAAGCAGATGCTAGTCCTGATTTGGCGGGGCTGGGACCCTACAACTTGCATTTCTTTCTTTTCTTTTGTAATGGAAATGGAGTCTTGCTATGTTGCCCAGGTTGGATTCCTGGGCTCTTGCGATCCTCCCACCTCGGCATCCCGAGTAGCTGGGATTACTGGCTTGGGCCACTGCGCACGGCATAGAATCTGCATTTCTAACACATGTCCAGGGGATGCTACTGCTGATGCGGGACCACGCTCGGAGAACCACCAGGTACCACGAACAAGAAGTAGATTCTCGGCCCCCAGAGAGATATCCTGAGTGGAAATCGGAAAACAATCCAATAATTACGCAAACAGAAAACTGCTAACAGTGGGAAATGCTGCCACGAGGGAAAAATACTGGGTGCCTAAACAGCAGGGCAGCAGGAGTACATGGTCTACTTGAGGGAGGGGACGTCTGAGCTAGGAAAGGAGTTAGGGGGCTGGGAAGGAGCGTCCTCGCAGAGGGACCAGAAGTCACCGCACCACGAGGGAAAGCGGCCACGGGGACCGCGGACCGGTAGCAGCAGGAACAGGCCCATGGGCCCCGCCTGCCTGGCCCGGCCACGTGGAGGTTCCATAGGACTCCCAGGGCCCCCAGCCCCGGCCGCCGCCGCCCACACCCGCCCCAGCCCAGCCGCCCACACCCCCACCAACCTGCGGCCCGCTGAGTCCTGGCGACGATGTATTTCCGGAGCTTCCTCACCGCCCGGTCCCGGGTCACCTGCTCATTCCCCGCCAGACGCTGAGCCAGCTGGATTTCAGGAGGGAGCTGCAAGCGCGAAACCATGACGCTGGCGGCCGCCGAGACCCCCCACTGTCGCGGGGTCTCCTGGTATCCAGCACAAGGAGCACGCGCCGCCCTCGCCCGCCTCCTCCTGGCCCCGGCGCGCGGCGTGACGTCACAGCCCGCGACACCGCCCAGGCGCACGTCACCGCCGCGCAGTGGCCGAGCCGCGCAACTGCAGCCCCCGGAAGCCTAAGACTGCCGAGGGGGCGCGCGCTCCCTGCCTGTGCGCACGCGCGGAACCGTCGAGCGCGCGCCTGCGCCTGCGCCTCGCTGGGGGCTGCAGCTGGCCGGGGTTGTGAGGCAAAGATCTGTTGTTTTTTAATCTGATTTTATTCATAAGCCCACTTGTATTTTTTTCCTGAGACAGGGTCTCGCTCTGTCGCCCAGGCTGGAGTGCAGTGGCGCGATCTCGGCTCACGACAGCCTCTGCCTCGCGGGCTCCAGGGATCCTCCAGCCTCAGCCTCCGGAGGAGCTGGGACCACAGGCGCCACCACTCTCGGCACGAAACTTTATTTTTAAACCCAGGGGGTAGCTGGATTTGGCCTAGGACCATAGTTTGCCATCCCCTGAAGCAGAAGAATGTTCTTTAATTTTAGAAATAACTGTTGAATTCTTTGGTAAAGGTGACGTGTCATGATGTCTGCAGTTCATTCTGCAAAAAAGTAAATCACTACACGCACATATGTGTGTGCAGATAAGCAACCAAGGCAAACTGTTAACAATCGTGGAGTCTACAGGCAGGAATACAGGTCTTTTCCAGCACAGAATTTTGTTTCTGGGCTGGAAAATATATATTGGCCTGGACAACATGGCGAAACCCTGTCTCTCCAAAAAAAAATACAAAAAGTAGCCGAGTTTGGTGGGTGTGTGCCTGTAGTCCCAGCTACTGGGTGGGAGGGGATGGGGACTGAGGTGGGAGGATTGCTTTAGGCCGGGAGCTCCAGGCTGCAGTGAGCTGAGATCATGCTATTGCACTCTAGCCTAAGCAACAGGGCAAGACCCTGTCTCCCCACCTAAAAAAAAGAAAATATATACTGTGCGACATACAAGGAACACGTGTCTATTTCCTGTGGCTTTAAATGACGGAAGTTTATTCTCTCACAGCTCTGGAGGCCAGAAGGCCGAGACCAAGGTGTCCACAGAAACACGTTCCCTCTGAAGGCTCCAGGGGAGGGTCCTTCCTGCCGCCTCCAGCTTCTGGCGGGTCTCAGTGCTCCCCGGCCTCATCTCCCCAGACTCTGTCTCCATCTTCTCGTGGCCCCTCCCTGTGTCTGTCTTCACAAGAGTTCTTCCCGTCTCTGTGGCCTCTCCTTTTTTTCCTTTGTTGTTGTTGTTGTTGTTGTTGAGACAGTTTCGCTCTGTTGCCCAGGCTGGAGTGCAGTGGCATGATCTCGGCTCACTGCAACCTCCACCTCCAGGATTCAAGCAATTTCTGGCTGATTTTTGTGTTTTTAGTAGAGATGGGGTTTCACCATGTTGGCCAGGCTGATCTCGAACTCCTGACCTCAAGAGATCTGCCTGCCTCAGTCTCCCCAAAGTGCTGGGATTACAGGCGTGAGCAACTGCGCCAGGCCAGCCTCTCCTCTTCTTATGAGGACGCCAGTCAGTGGACTTGGGTCTGCCTTCATGTAACGTGGACTCATGTTAACTAACCATGTCTAGAAAGACCCATTTTCCAAATTAAGGTCACATTCTGAGATTCCAGCGGACATGACTTTCTGTGGGACAAGCACGAATGAGAAAAGGCCCTGCACTCACACAGTGAGTATGTCTCGCACACAGTGGGTATGTCACGCACACAGTGGGTATGTTACACACACAGCGGGTATATCTCGCACACAGTGCGTATGTCACGCACAGTGGGTATATCTCGCACAGTGGGTATGTCGTGCACACCGTGGATATGTCTCGCACACAGCAGGTATGTCGCGCACAGCGGGCATGTCACGCACAGCGTGTATATCTTGCACACAGTGGGTATGTCGCACAGACAGTGGATATGTCTCACGCACAGTGGGTATGTCTCGTGCACAGTGGGTGTATCGCACACTCACAGTGGCTGTGTCACATGCACATAGTGGGTATGTTGCACACAGTGGGTATGTCGCACACAGTGGGTATGTCATGTGCACACAGTGGGTATGTCACGTGCACACAGTGGGTATGTCACACACACAGTGGGTATGTTGCGTGCACAGTGGGTACGTCAGGTGCACAGTGGGTATGTCACACCCCACTGCTGAGAACAGGGTGAGAGGGACTAAGCTGTACTAGGAGGGTGAAGTTGTTCATTGGGGAGCACACCTTCACACCAGGCTCGAGATGCCAGGCTTCAGATGGAAAGGACATGGCAGGTGGTCTCTAAAAATATGGAAGACTAAGATTTGGAAATAGAGTAAAGTGACTTAAAAAATCTCTTCTCAGGCTGGGCACGGTGGCTTATGCCTATAATCCCAGCTACTAGGGAGGCTGAGGCAGGAGAATGGTGTGAACCCGGGAGGCAGAGCTTGCGGTGAGGCGAGACTGCATCACTGCACTCCAGCCTGGGTGACAGAGCGAGACTCCATCTCAAAAAAAAAAAAAAAAATCGCTGGGCGCGGTGGCTCACACCTGTAATCCCAGCAGTTTGGGAGGCCGAGGCGGGCGGATCACGAAGTCAGGAGATCAAGACCATCCTGGCTAACACAGTGAAACCCTGTCTATACTAAAAATACAAAAAAATAGCCGGGTGTGGTGGCAGGCGCCTGTAGTCCCAGCTACTCGGGAGGCTGAGGCAGGAGAATGGCGTGAATCCAGGACGCGGAGCTTGCGGTGAGCCGAGATCGCGCCACTGCACTCTAACCTGGGCGACAGAGCGAGACTGTCTCAAAAAATATATATATATATCTTCTCCTGGCATGACCTTTGAAGGCAGAAACAAAAACAGTCTCCGATGTAAGCACCCCTCCCCACACACACTTTTTTTTTGAGACAGAGTCTTGCTCTGTCACCCAGGCTGAAATGCAGTAATGCGATCTCAGCTCACTGCAACCTCCACCTCCCGGGTTCAAGTGTCTCCTGCCTCGGCCTCCCGAGTAGCTGCGACTACAGGCGCCCACCACCACACCTGGCTAATTTTTGCATTTTCAGTAGAGACAGGGTTTTGCCATGTTGCCAGGGCTGGTCTTGAACTCCTGACCTCAAGTGATCAGCCTCCCACAGTGCTGGGATTACAGGCATGAGCCACTGCGCCTGGCCACAGTATAACCCATCTCTGACTGAAAGTCACACTAGGGCTCAACCTGAAGAAAAACTAAGTTTAAACCTCTTTTTCACTGTATTTTCTCTTTTTCCGTTGGGGTAGAGGTGGAAACAAGAAAACATGACCGAGTTTTTAATGAATATTAAAGACCATAATTTCAAATCTTTAAATGGCCTGAAATGTCTCACTACTGTATTGAATTGTATTGTATTGTATTTTTTTAAGAGACAGGGTCTCACTCTATCTCCCAGGCTGGAGTGCAGGGTTGCAATCACAGCTCACTGCAGCCTCGACCTCCAGGGCTCAAGTGATCCTCCCACCCCAGCCTTCTGAATAGCTGGGACCACAGGTGTGCATCACTTCAGCTGGCTAATTTTTTATTTCTGTAGAGAGAGATATATAAAGGGGAGTTTATTAACTATTAACTCACACGATCACAAGGTCCCACAGTAGGCTGTTTGCAAACCGAGGAGCAAGGAGAACCAGTCTGAGTCCCAAAACTGAAGAACGTAAAGAGTCCGATGTTCGAGGGCAGGAAGCATCCACACGGGAGAAAGATGTAGGCTGGGAGGCTAGGCCAGTCTCATCTTTTTACATTTTTCTGCCTGCTTTATATTCCAGCCATGCTGGCAGCTGATTAGATGGTGCCCACCCAGATTGAGGGTGGGTCCGCCTTCCCCAGTCCACTGACTCCAGTGCTGATCTCCTTTGGCAACACGCTCACAGACATACCCGGGATTAGTACTTTGGGACACTCAGTATTAATCATCACAGATGGGGTCTCATTACCTTGCCCAGTCTGGTCTTGAACTCCTGGGCTCAAGTGACCCTCTCACCTTGGTCCCCCAAAATGCTGGGATTACAGGCATGAGCCACCGTGCCTGGCCACCACTATTCATTTTCCTGATTGGTGATATGCTCTCGAGAATTATCAATCAAGGGCTTAGCCTCAGGTTTATCTACTGTGGGTCAAACAATGCATGAACATGTTCAGAGGTGTTTGAACCAGAGCGACTCCATCTTGAATAGGAGCTGGGTAAAATGAGGTTGAGACCTACTGGGCTGCATTCCCAGACGGCTGAGGTCTTCTTAGTCACAGGATGAGATAGGAGGTCCGTACAAACTAGAGGCCATAAAGACCTTGCTGATAAAACAGTTTGCAGTAAAGGAGCCAGCTAAAACCCACCAAAACCAAAACAGCCATGAGAGTGACCTCTGGGTCATCCTCACTGCTACACTCCCACCAGCGCCATGACAGTTTACAAATGCCATGGCAACATCAGGAGGTTACCCTCTATGGTCTAAACAGGGGAGGTGTGGATAATCCACCCCTTGTTTAGCATATCATCAAGAAATAACCATAAAAATGGGCAGCCAGCAGCCCTCAGGGCTGCTCTACGGAATAGCCATTCTCTTATTCCTCTACTTTCTTAATAAACTTGCTTTCACTTTACTCTGTGGACTTGCCCTGAATTCTTTCTTGCGAGAGATCCAAGAACCCTTTCTTGGGGTCCTGATCGGGACCCCTTTCCTGTAACAGTGTCAAGCAGGCCATGCTCTTAGAAGCTCATCCAGTTTCTGGTCTGGTCCTGCTTAGTCATCCTACGGCGGGACTTAGTCACACAGGGAGGTGTTGGGCACCACATCGCTATGACACAGCCCACAGCGCACTGCACACCCACCGCTGACTGATCTGTCCGTCCGGGTGGTGCCCATGCAGGATGAGTTTGATGCGACTCCTGCCACCATCTCGCTCTTGTGTGTTTCGAATGCTGCTGACGACCTGGGTTCTGAGCAGTTTTCCTTGTATTGCCCAACAGGCAAGTGCCCCGCGGGCCTCCCTCCCCGGCTCACTGGTTGTTTCCCTCTTTTTCTTCTTTTTTTCTCTTTTTTTTTTTTTGAGACGAAATCTCACTCTGTCACCCAGGCTGGAGTGTAGTGGCGCGATCTCGGCTCACTGCAAGCTCCACCTCCCAGGTTCACGCCATTCTCTTGCCTCAGCCTCCTGAATAGCTGGGACTACAGGTGCCCACCAGCATGCCTGGCTAATTTTTTTTGTATTTTTAGTAGAGACGGGGTTTCACCGTGTTAGCCAGGATGGTCTTGATCTCCTGACATCATGATTCACCCGTCTCGGCCTCCCAAAGTGCTGGGATTATAGGCTTGAGCCACCGTGCCTGGTCTTCCCTCTTTTTCTTTCTTTTCTCCCCATACTTGCATACTTGCAGTAGGGGCTCCTTAACAGCAAACGTAGACGTATGAGAGGGATGTATGAGTAAGGCGCACAGCCAGATGCAAGGGTGAATAGTTCATGCCCGGTCTCAGGCCTTTTTCCTTGGAAGCCACTGGCTTTTGTGAAATCCTCAAATAGAAATGAGAGAGTACTGGAATTCACGTTGCATGTTGCAACCTGAGTAGAAGTTTGCAGGGTTTTGGATCTATCAGCAGCTTTTGGAAGAAGGTGGGGCTTGCAGTGGGAAAGAAAGGCAGCTGAAACACAAGCTCAGCAAACAGGGAGGACCTGAGGCCCGCTGGGACATCCTGCAACAGAGGGGTTTTGACCTCAGCGCACCGTGTCAGCAGTTTTCGCACCAGGCAGAGCTCCCTGCAGCACCGCCTGCAGGTTCATGAACAGGGGGCTGGGACGGGGCCCGCAGGCCCCATCACCTATTGCTTGGACTGAGACCCTCTGATGTCTAGAATTTAATTAACAACAAATTCCCATGAAACTCTTGCATAATGGAAACACAAACAACTAATTGGAACCAGGAACAGGTGTATGAGTCACCTGCTTACGAGTGTTAACAGGAAGCCCAAAAAAATCCCCAAGAAACCTGGATCCGCATGCTGAGGAAGAAGGCACACAGAAGAAAAGTCAAGCAAGTGAGAGTCTGAAATAGTTTAAGTTTCAAACTTTGATCCTTCTGAATGCAGATTTCAAATGTGAGTGATGTTCAAAGTCTCTGAGGTGCCCTCAGGTCTTGTCATCCTTCATCCTTTCTTCCTTGTTGAAGTTCTTCCTTCTGAGGCAGGATTGGTGTAGAGACTGTGCGTGGCTAAAGCTGAGGACAGCAGGATATTCCACGTTGCCTTGGGAGTGCTGCTTTTGACCTTCGTTACAGCAGGGTTTTGTTTGTTTGAAACGGAGTTTCGCTTCTGTCGCCCAGGCTGGAGTACAATGGCACAATCTCAGCTCACTGCAACCGCCTCCCAGGTTCATGTGATGCTCCTGCCTCAGCCTCCCAAGTAGCTGGGATTACAGGCATCTGACACCATGCTCAGCTAATTTTTTTTTTTTTTTTTTTTTTTTTTTGCGGTTGAAAACCTGCTTGTTGGCCAGGCCAGTCTCGAACTCCTGACCTCAGGTGATCCATCCGCTTTGGCCTCCCAAAGTGCTGGGATTACAGGTGTGAGCCACCATGCCCGGCCAACAAGCAGGTTTTTAAAGGCAAAAGGGGGATAAGGAGCAGGCTGATACAAAGTTGTCTATCAGGAATTCTCATTGGTTTACAGAAATAATATTGATTAGTGATTGGCTATACATTGTATGGATTACAGTGTCCTGTGTGCAGCATCATTAGGTTCACTTCAAGCTACTTGTGGTGAGAGGAACTAGTTTCCAGAGATGGTGACACAGGTCTAGGAGAAAGAGCATGTGATTGCTGTCTTATTTTAATATCTCTCAGGGCTTGACAACTTAAAAGGGTTCGCTTTCGGCCAGGCGTGTTGGCTCACGCCTGTAATCCCAGCACCTTGGGAGGCCAAGGTGGGTAGATCACAAAGTCAGGAGTTCGAGACCAGCCTGGCCAACACCAACATGGTGAAAACCCGTCTCTACTAAAAATACAAAAATTAGCTGGATGTGGTGGCAGGCGCCTGTAATCCCAGCTACTCGGGAGGCTGAGGCAGGAGAATTGCTTGAATGCAGGAGGCGGAAGCTGCAGTGAGCCGAGATCTTGCCATTGCATTCCACCCTGGGTGACAAGAGCGAAACTCCATCTCAACAACAACAAAAAAAAAAAAAAAAAAAAGAAGAAGAAGAAGGCTGGGCGCCGTGGCTCATGCCTGTAATCCCAGCACTTTGGGAGGCCAAGGCAGGCAGATCATGAGGTCAGGAGATCAAGACCATCCTGGTTAACATGGTGAAACCTCGTCTCTATTAAAAACACAAAAAAATAGCCAGGCGTGGTGGTGGGCCCCTGTAGTGCCAGCTACTTGGGAGGCTGAGGCTGGAGAATGGCGTGAACCCAGGAGGCAGAGCTTGCAGTGAGCCACGATCACACCACTGCACTCCAGCCTGGGTGACACAGCGAGACCCTGTCTTTAAAAAAAAAAAAAAAGAGTTCACTTTTCTCAGATAAGAAATAATTTTTTTCTTTTTCATTCTCTAAGTGGGGAGACAAGGTATTTGGTCTTTCTCCCTTGCCTTTAGTAAAATGAAAAACTCTGGCATCAAAGAGTGGGAGGTAAAAGTCAGTATGGTTGGGCGTGATGGCTCATGCCCGTAATCCCAGCACTTTGGGAAGCCGAGGTGGAACTGCCCAACAGGTTTTTCCAGCCTGCTGTACAAAGGCGATGGCATTGCAGTAAAGAAAGTTAATTGCCGGGTGTGGTGGCTCACGCCTGTAATCCCAGCACTTTGGGAGGCCGAGGGGGGTTCATCATCTGAGGTCAGGAGTTTGAGACCAGCCTGACCAACACGGTGAAACCTCGTCTCTACTAAAAATACAAAAATTAGCTGGGCGTGGTGATGCATGCCTGTAATCCCAGCTACTCGGGAGACTGAGGCAGGAGAATCGCTTGAACCTGAGAGGCGGAAGTTGCAGTGAGCCGAGATTGCATCACTGCACTCTAGCCTGGGAGACAGAGGGAGACTCTGTCTCAGAGAAAAAAAAAAAAAGTGAATTGATGTGAGGCTGGCCATGCCACAAGGGAGATGGAGTGATTACTCAAATCAATCTCATCGCAGGCCTGAGGGTTAGGGTTTTTCAAAGGTAGTTTGGGGGAAGGGGTTGGGGTGACTAGGCAATGGGTGCTTGCTGTTGGCCGAGTGGGTCAGAGATGAAATCATGGGAAGCTGTCCTCTTGCACTGAGTTGCTTCTGGGAGGGGCCACAGGAGCCACGGTCAGCCCAGGTTCTGGACAGAGTTATAACTGAGCATTCAGCAGAAATAGAGTTACAGGCCGGGTGTGGTGGCTCACGCCTGTAATCCCAACACTTTTGGAAGCCGAGGCGGGTGGATCACCTGAGGTCAGGAGTTCAAGACCAGCCTGGCCAACATAGTGAAACCCCGTCTCTATACAAAAATTACCTGGGCATGGTGGCACGCACCTGTAATCCCAGCTACTTGGGAGGCTGAGGCAGGAGAATTGCTTGCACCTGGGAGGCAATGGTTACAGCAGTGAGCCAAGATCACGCCACTGCACTCCAGCCTGGATGACAGAGCGAGACTCTGAAGAAAGAAAGAAAGAAAGAGACAGAGAGAGAGAAAGAGAGGAGGGGGGAGGCAGGGAGAGAGGGAAGGAGTGGGGAGGCAGGGAGAGAGGGAAGGAAGGGGGGCAGGGAGACAGGGAAGGAGGGGGGAGGCAGGGAGACAGGGAAGGAGGGGGACGCAGGGAGAGAGGGAAGGAAGGGAGGCAGGGACACAGGGAAGGAGGGGGGAGGCAGGGAGAGAGGGAAGGAAGGGGGGCAGGGAGACAGGGAAGGAGGGGGGAGGCAGGGACACAGGGAAGGAGGGGGGAGGCAGGGAGAGAGGGAAGGAAGGGGTGCAGGGAGACAGGGAAGGAGGGGGGNATCCCTTTCTCTTGACCATTTTTCCCTCTGATGCTTTGTTTTCCACATAGAAGAGTTTTCCATGTTCGTGGGGTCAAATCTGCCTTCACTCATTCAACAATGATGCAGGTCTCTGCCCAGCTCCCCCCAGGCTTCAACCACACCTGACTGCCTGAAGTGACAGACCAGGCTGTGCCCTGGCAGGTAAGGGAAAGGCCCCCACAACTCATTCATGGGCCGCTCCTGCTTGGGCCTTCTACCCAGGAGCGGACCAGTCCCCCTGAGGGACAGCCCTTGGGTGGGGTGTCTGGTCATTTTGAAGAGCCAATCACACCAACAGGTGCCTAGCACAGGCCCCACCCCCACCCCAAATAAGGCAAGCGACCCCTCCCTTTCCCAGGTGGTCCAGTCTAACACAAATCTTAAACCAAAGGGCCTGTGTGGTGGCTCAAGCCTGTCATCCCAGCACTTCGGGGGATGGATTGATTTTAGCCTAGGAGTTCAAGACCAGCCTGGGCAACATAGTGAGACTCCATCTCTACAAAAACAGTTTTTAAAGAAATTAGGGGTGCAGGCCAGGCGCGGTGGCTCATGCCTGTAATCCCAGCACTTTGGGAGGCCGAGGCAGGTGGATCACGAGGTCAGAAGATGGAGATCATCCTGGTTAACACAGTGAAACCTCGTCTCTACTAAAAATACAAAAACTTAGCCAGGCGTGGTTGTGGGCGTCTGTAGTCCCAGCTACTCGGGAGGCTGAGGCAGGAGAATGGCGTGAACCCAGGAGGCAGAGCTTGCAGTGAGCCGAGACCATGCCACTGCACTCCAGCCTCAGCGACACAGCAAGACTCTGTCTCAAAAAAAAAAAAAAAATAGGGGTGTAGTGGCTCATGCCACTAATTCCAGCACTTTGAGAGGCCGAGGTGGACAGATCGCTCAGAAGTTCCAGACCAGTCTGGGAAACATGGTGAAATTCTCTGTATATGCGTGTGGTAGGGTGAGCCTGTTACTATAGCAGCTGAGGTGGGAAGATCGATTGAGCCCAGGAGGTCCAGGCTGCAGTGAGTTGTGATCAGGCCACTGCACCCCAGCCTGTCCAACACAGCAAGACCCTGTCTAAAATAAATAAAAAAAAAAAAAAAAAAAAAAAAAGAACGAAAGAAAGAAAGAAAAAAAAAGAGGTCAGGCTCGGTGACTCATGCTTGTAATCCCAGCACTTTGGGAGCCCAAGGCGGGTGGATCACGAGGTCAGGGTTCGAGACCATCCTGGCCAATATGGGGAAACCCCGTCTCTACAAAAAACACAAACATTAGCCGGGCGTGGTGGTGCGCTCCTGAAATCGCAGCTACTCAGGAGGCTGAGGCAGGAGGAACGCTTGAACCCGGGAGGCAGAGGTTAGAGTGAGCCGAGATTGAGCCACTGCACTCCAGCCTGGGCGACGGAGCGAGACTCTGTCTCAAAAAAAAAAAAAAAAAAAAAGAAAGAAAGAAAAAAAAAAAAGAAAAAAAAAAGAAAAGGAAAAGAAAAAAGAAAAGAAATCCTAAAACTCAAATTCCAATTCCACCAGAGAACCCTGCCGCCTTCTCATCCGTCTGATCTACCCCCTGTCCCCACCCAGCCTGGGGCGCATGGGCGCGTCTCCCCCTCCCTGGGCCCCTCTGTCCACCCGCTTCAGCCTTCAGTGTCCTGGGTCACAAGCGGTGATGTCCACGGCAGCCAGCACACCTGCTCCCGCAGGGCCTGAACCCCTGACCCCTGTAGCGCTGCGCCCACCCCACCCGTGCCCTCCCTCGTGCGCGGCCCGGACCCCGCCACACTGCAGGACGGCTCCCCCTCCGACTGCCCCTCCCCATGGTCCCACCCTGCGCGCCCAACCCACCGGCGACACCCGGCCGCGCCCCCGCCCCAGTCCTTGTGACTCGGCGCCTGGAAAGACCACACCAACCCCGGGAGGGGGGCGCTGCTTCCCGACACCGGCCCTGGGCGCGGAGACCGAGCCCGCGGAACGTGGTAGCCAGGCTCCCCGCCCCGCGCCCCGCCCTACGCCCCGCCCCGCGCGCCCCTTCTTGCGGGGCCACCGCGACCCCGCAGGGGACGCCCAAGCCAAGGTCCCCCCTCCCCGCGCCTTGGTTCGGCCCGCGTGTCACGTGACCGCAGCGCCTACTTGAGCAGAGGAGCCGCCGCGTCCCGTCGCCGAGTCCCCTCGCCAGGTTCCCTCCGTCGCCGCCAAGATGATGTGCGGGGCGCCCTCCGCCGTGCAGCCGGCCACCGCCGAGACCCAGGACATCGCCGACCAGGTGGGTGGGCCGCGGGCACCGGGCCGGCCTGGGGTCCCGACTGAGCCTCAGGGCGCGGCTGCGGCTCCTGGAGCCGGAGAAGCCACTTCGGCCCCGCTGCGCACCTGGGCGGGCGGGTTCGGCCCTGGACCCCCGGGCTGGCCGGGCTGTGGCCGTGAGAGGCCTCCCTCCGCTCGGGCGCTGCGCGTGAGTGTGCAGGGGAGGGGGCCGCGCCTGGGACGCCGCTGGGGAGACACTGGGCTCCGCTGAATACATCAAGGGCAAGTGGGAACTGATAGCCCCGGAGCAGGGTGCGGTCCCTGGATGGACAATCCCTGAGGGGAAACCCCAGGCATGAGGCGCTTCAGGCTTCAGGCAGGCAGGGTGATCGGGCGTCGCCGGCGATGGCGCAGGTGAGCAGCCGGCTCCAAACTTCACGGTGACCCGATAGCAAGCGGGTGGGGAGGGTCTGGCCAAACGGACTTAGCCAGGCTTCTTGCTAAAACTGGATTTTCAAGGAAGTGTGCAGGTGGCCCAGGAGCCCGACTACAGTTTGGCCAAGCAAGAATCTTTGTCAATATCCTCAACTAGTTCAGGCAAAATATCATGAGAGAGTGCAAGAGGTCCCCAGCGATAAGGCACATGGGTTAAAAACTTAAGCGTATCTGCACAAAGGTTCTACGAGTTTCTTTACACGCTTCTGATTCTAACACTGTTTCAAACTGTAAGTCTAAATAAAAAGTTAAAATACACAAAAAAAAACAAGATAAAAACTGGGCTGGGTTGCAGAGGGCAACCTTCCCTGTGCCTCGGTTTCCTCGTCTGTAAAATGGACGTCTTGTTGCTTTGCACCTTGCAGAGGATTCTAGAGGGGCTTCAGTGAGCAGGTCCTCTGCAGGAAGCCCCTCCGGTGGAGCACAGGCCAGGCCCACCTCCCTGTCATAGTTGGTGACCAAGTGGATGCCCCAAGCAGGAACAGGTCCAGGTGATGCTGAGGCCTGGGTTTTTTGTTTTTTGTTTTTGAGACGGAGTCTCACCCTGTTGCCCAGACTGGAGTGCAGTGGCACAATCTGGGCTCCCTGCAACCTCCACTTCCCAGGTTCAAGAGATTCTCCTGCCTTAGCCTCCTGAGTAGCTGGGATTACAGGCATGCACCATCATGCCCGGCTAATTTTTTTTTTTTTTTTTTTTTGAGACGGAGTCTCGCTCTGTCGCCCAGGCTGGAGTGCAGTGGCCGGATCTTGGCTCACTGCAAGCTCCACCTCCTGGATTCACGCCATTCTCCTGCCTCAGCCTCCCGAGTAGCTGGGACTACAGGCGCCCGCCACCTCGCCCGGCTAAGTTTTTGTATTTTTTAGTAGAGACGGGGTTTCACCGTGTCAGCCAGGATGGTCTCGATCTCCTGACCTCGTGATCCGCCCGTCTCGGCCTCCCAAAGTGCTGGGATTACAGGCTTAAGCCACCGCGCCCGGCCCATGCCCGGCTAATTTTTGTATTGTTAGTAGAAACGGGGTTTCACCAGATTGGCCAGGCTAGTCTTGAACTCCTGACCTCAAGTAATCTGCCCGCCTCAGCCTCCCAAAGTGCTGGGATTACAGGTGTGAGCCACCATGCCCAGCCGAGGCCTGTTTTTGTTTTGTTTTTGTTTTCTTTGAGACAGAGTCTCGGTCTGTTGCCTAGGCTGGAGTGCAGTGGCATGATCTCAGCTCACTGCAACCTCTGCCTCCTGGGTTCAAGCTATTCTCTTGCCTCAGCCTCCCGAGTAGCTGGGATTACAGGCACGTGCCACCACACCAGGCTAATTTTTGTATTTTTAGTAGAGACGGGGTTTCGCCATGTTGGCCAGGCTGGTCTGGCCTGTGTTTTGAGTAAGGAGAGGAAAAGGGAAACAAATTTCTTTTCCTTTATTTTTATTTATTTATTTATTGACACAGGGTCTCGTTCTGTCACCCAGGCTGGAATGCAGTGGCACAGCCTTGACCTCCCGGGTTCAAGTGATTCTCCTGCCTCAGCCTCCTGAGTAGCTGGGACTACAGGTGCACGCCACCACGCCTGGCTAATTTTTGTATTTTTAGTAGAGACGGGGTTTCACCATGTTGCCAGGCTAGTCTCAAATTCCTGGGCTCAGGTGGCCCTCCAGCTTCACCCTTCCACAGTGCTGGGATTGCGGGGGTGAGCCCTGCCCAGCCTTCTTTCTCCTTTTATCTTTCCTCCCCTCTGCTGCTTCCTGAATGTGGTCAGCCCACAGCCTCATCACTCAAGCGTTTTTGACCATCTGACTGCGGGAAGAAGGGCAGAATGAGTCAGTCTCATGACACCTTTGGAAATGAGGCATTTTTGTCCGGCTGGTGCCTGCCCAGGCTGCTTGTGGGAGCCGCACCTGGAAAAGTGGTTCCTTTCCCCCACAGCCACTCATAGAAGCCTACCCAGCTCCTCCTTACCCGTTTCCTGGCGTTCCAGGCCTAAGACATCCCGCATTGTCACCCACTCTGAACTTCGAATGAGTTCTTGTTGCAGCCAGGAGAAAGGAGTCCCTGTCTCAAGTGACCTGAGTGGGCCCAGCCGTGGTGACTGGGAGGGGCGTTAAGGCAGGCGTATGAACCAGGCAGCCCATTTGCCGGCTGGTCTCTAAGGAAGGGCGGGAGGGAGGGGCAGGGGCGCTTCCTGGACACCCCCTAGTCAGGCCCTGTCTTACCGACTCCTTATGGGAGCGCTCGGGCTGAGTGTTCCTATCATACTTTGCAGACAAGGAGGGTGGAGACCAGAGCCTGACTTGAGCCCTAAGGCCAGCAGAGTTCCTCATTCTGTGCCACTGCATGGGGGACCCTCCCCCAGAGCCACCCCTGCGCCTTCGCAGCCCGTCTGCCCCACTGTCGACACCCCCGACACACGTGACTGGTTGGTCACTTGCGGCTTTCTAACTGATCCTGCCTTTCAGGGCTCCCCCGGTGAGAGGCCGGCCCATGCTGCTCCCTGTCAGTGGCGTCGGTGCCCACGTCAGTGCCCACGCTGCACAGGCGGCCTGGCCTGGAACCAGCACCTCCACGGTGCACAGCCTCCTGGGGGTTTCCTGCCATGCCCTGCAGACTTTCCTACTCCTGCTCCCGAAACAGCAAAGAGAGGGGCCAGTGCTCATCCTCCTATGCCCTGGGGCGGGTCTGTGGGCGAGACCCAACCTGAGCCCTCAGTGACTAGGGGTGAGGGCTGCCACACTGGTGTGTCCCCGCAGGCCCACTGGACATTGCTGGGAGAGGGGCACACAGGTTGGTCTCCAGACACAGGTAGCCACTGTGCCCATGCAGCGAGAAGCATGGCGGCCTTCAGCAGAGAACCTGGGGGGCAGGAGGGCACCTTCCCCTCCCCACCTCCCCAGCCTTTCCTGCCAGGGCCCCAGGCCTCTCTTCTCCAGCCTGTCCCAGCAAAGGCCCTCCCTGGCGCTGGGAGGTGGTGGGGCCTTGGGCCAGGTTGCCCTGGTGGCTCCGCTACCGGTAATACTGGGTGACTCCCTTTCTTTCCCAACTGGTGTGCTTCCTGCCACTTTCTTTTTGTTTGTTTACTTTGAGATGGAGTCTTGCTCTCTTGCCAGGCTGGAGTGCAGTGGTGCGATCTCAGCAACCTCCACCCCCCAGGTTCAAGCGATTCCCCTGCTTCAGCCTCCTGAGTAGCTGGGACTACAGGCGTGCACCACCACGCCCGGCTAATTTTTTGTGTTTTAGTAGAGACGGGGTTTCACCATGTTGGCCAGGATGGTCTTGATCTCCTGACCTCGTGATCCACCTGCCTCAGCCTCCCAAAGTGCTGAGATTACAGGCATGAGCCACTGTGCCCGGCCCGTTTTTTTTTTTTAAACTAAACCCCTAATTCTCTGGGACCGGCTTCATCACTCCGGTACACTCTTGTGCTTACCTGTTAACCTAGGCAGCAGCCAGAGCACTTTTTTTTTTTTTTGAGACAGCGTCCCACCATATCTCCCAGGCTGGGCTGCAGTGGTGCGGTCATCGCTCACGGTATCCTCGGACTCCAGGACCCCAGCGATCTACCTCAGCCTCTCCAGTAGCTAGGATCACAGAAGCATGCCACCACATCTGGCTGATGTTATTTATTTATTATTTATTATTATTATTATTTTTTTGAGACGGAGACTCGCTCTGTCTCCCAGGCTGGAGTGCAGTGGTAGGATCTCCACTCACTGCAAGCTCCGCCTCCCAGGTTCACGCCATTCTCCTGCCTCAGCCTCCCGTGTAGCTGGGACTACAGGCGCCCGCCACCGCGCCTGGCTAGTTTTTGTATGTTATTTATTTTTTAGAGATGGAATCTCAGGCCGGGCACGGTGGCTCAAGCCTGTAATCCCAGCACTTTGGGAGGCCGAGGCGGGTGGATCACGAGGTCAGGAGATCGAGACCATCCTGGCTAACATGGTGAAACCCCGTCTCTACTAAAAATACAAAAAACTAGCCGGGCGTGGTGGCGGGCGCCTGTAGTCCCAGCTACTCGGAGGCTGAGGCAGGAGAATGGTGTGAACCCAGGAGACGGAGCTTGCAGTGAGCCGAGATCGCGCCACTGCACTCCAGCCTGGGTGACAGAGCGAGACTCCGTCTCAAAAAAAAAAAAAAATAAAAAAAAAGAGATGGAATCTCCAACTCCAGGGCTCAAGCAATCCTCCGGCGTTGGCCTCCCAAAGTTTTGGTATCACAGGCAGAAACCACTGTGCCTGACCCCAGAGTACTTTTAAACTACGTTAGATTTAATTGTTTTTTTTTTTTTTTTTGAGATGGAGTCTCACTCTGTTGCCCAGGCTGGAGTGCAGTGTCGCAGTCTCGGCTCACTGCAACCTCTGCCTCTCGGGTTCAAGCGATTCTCCTGCATCAGCCTCTCAAGTAGCTGGTACTACAGGTGTGAGCCAGCACACCCAGCTAATTTTTATATTTTTAGCAGAGATGGAGTTTTGCCACATGGGCAGGGTTGGTCTCGAACTCCTGACTTCAAGTGATCCGCGTGCCTGGGCCTCTCAAAGTGGTGGGATTACAGGTGTGAGCCACCACACCTGGCCTTTTTCTTTGAGACAGAGTCTCACCGTGTCGCCCAGGCTGGAGTGCAGTGGCATGGTCTCGGCTCACTGCAACCTCTGCTTCTGGGGTTCAAGTGATTCTTCTGCCTCAGCCTCCCAAGTAGCAGGGACTACAGGCGCCTGCCACCACACCCTGCTAATTTTCCTATATTTAGTAGAGACAGGGTTTCACCATGTTGGCCATGCTGGTCTTGAACTCCTGACCTCAAGTGATCCACCCACCTCAGCTTCCCAAAATGCTGAGATTACAGGCATGAGCCACCCTGCCTGGCCCAATTTAATTTTCTTTTTTTAGATGGAGTTTTGCTCTTGTTGCCCAGGCCAGAGTGCAGTGGCTTGATCTCGGCTTACTGCAGCCTCCGCCTCCCAGGTTCAAGTGATTCTCTTGCCTCAGCCTCGCGAGTAGCTGGGATTACAGGTGCTTGCCACCACGCCCAGCTAATTTTTGTATTTTTAGTAGAAACGGGGTTTCGCCATTTGGCTAGGCTGGTCTCAAACTCCTGACCTCAAGTGATCCGCCTATCTCAGCCTCCCAAAGTTCTGGGATTACAGCCTTGAGCCACCGTACCCGACTGGAACTGTTTTTTTCTACTTTATTATTAGGCTAACAGTTTAAATGTCCCTTCAGTTGTAAGAGACAATTGTGTGAAGAGCCAGTGTCGTGTGTGTGTGCACGTGCGTGCAAGTTACTCCAGCAGGAGGGAATCCAAGAAGCCGCTGAGACATCCTCATGTCCCCTCTGCCTAGGTGAGGTCCCAGCTTGAAGAGAAAGAAAACAAGAAGTTCCCTGTATTTAAGGCCGTGTCGTTCAAGAGCCAGGTGGTCGCCGGGACAAACTACTTCATCAAGGTAGAGTGTGGCCTGGGAGGGCCCGCCCCAAACGGGTGCTGGTAGAAAGCCGCTTGCACAGGCCTGGGCTCCGTGGTGTGGAGTGTGGCCTGGGAGGGCCTGCCCGGAACGGGTGCTGGTAGGAAGCCGCCTGCGCAGGCCTGGGCTCTGTGGTCTCAGGTGCTGGTGCACCCTGTGGCTGCCCCCTGAGATGAGCATCCTACTGTGTGTGTCCATCGGCCTTTCAGGAGGACTGGGGCTTCCAGGGAGCTAAGAACCCTAAGGGATGTGGGGTGCAAGGTGTCGGCTGCACCTGCAGCAGAAGACAGGATTGTCTTCAGCCGGCTGCGAATGACCTGGAGGGATGCAGCAAGGTGACTCGGGATCAGAGGCTCCTCTCACTCCACTCTCTTCCCAGGTGCATGTTGGTGACGAGGACTTCGTACACCTGCGAGTGTTCAAATCTCTCCCTCACGAAAACAAGCCCTTGACCTTGTCTGACTACCAGACCAACAAAGCCAAGCACGACGAGCTGAGCTATTTCTGATCCTGACTTTGGACGGGACCCTTCAGCCAGAAGACTGATAATTAAAGTGATCCTCCGTGGACCAGAGCATGCACTTGTGATCCTAAAATAAGCTTCATTTCCGGGCTGTGCCGTCAGGGTGGAAGGGGCGGGATTCAGCAGCTGCTCTTGCATTTCTCTTCCTAAATTTCACTGTGTTGATTTCTTTCCTTCCCAATCGGTGATCTTAATTACTTTCAAAATATTTTCAAAATAGATATATTTTTTAAATCCTTACAGATTGCCTCCTTTGTTTCGGATTTTTTTCTTCGTCTGAACCACGCGGGGCCGGTCCTTCCCCTCGGGGGCACGGAGGCGGGGAGATTGCCCGGCTCACACAGCGAGCTGGTGGTGGACCCAGGATTCACACCTTGCCGCTCTGGCCCGCGTTCCTAACCACCATCTTTGCATGTTGTTGCTTTGACTCTAGGTCCTGGCCCCAAGCCTCAGTTTCTCCCATAAAATAAGAGTGTGAGTAAATCCAATTCCACAGCATAACTGGCTCCAGATCTCAGATACATTCACACACTTTATGCTCCGGTACAGAGAGGCAGCAACACTGTCGTGCACGTGCGGAATAGCCTGCAGCCTCACCGAGCGCCCTGCGATGCGGGAGGCTTCCCGTGGAGCCATGTGGGCTGCTAAAGGGAGGTATCTTAGGAGAGTGTGTCTATTTAAAAAACACTGCCTAGTTTTCTTTTCTTTTTTTTTTTTTTGAGACGGAGTCTCGCTCTGTCGCCCAGGCTGGAGTGCAGTGGCGCGATCTCGGCTCACTGCAAGCTCCGCCTCCCGGGTTCACGCCATTCTCCTGCCTCAGCCTCCCGAGTAGCTGGGACCACAGGCGCCCGCCACCTCGCCCGGCTAGTTTTTTGTATTTTTAGTAGAGACGGGGTTTCACCGTGTTCGCCAGGATGGTCTCGATCTCCTGACCTCGTGATCCGCCCGTCTCGGCCTCCCAAAGTGCTGGGATTACAGGCTTGAGCCACCGCGCCCGGCCCCACTGCCTAGTTTTCAACAGGGATTACTTCCCATTCATGGAATCGGCCCGCTGGCTTCCCACCTGTGATGCTGTGTTAAACAGGACACAAGAGGGAGCATCATACATGATAAGAGCTAAGACTGGGGGTGAAAGTCTCTGTGCACCGGGGTCATAATGTGAGTGTATTCCTGAGGGTGTCCTGAGCTGCACTTTGCCTCCAAGGTGTCCGACAGCGTACGCCAAAACTACAGCTGCGGGATTCAGGCTGTCCAGATCAGGGGGCAGTAAAGACTAAGGAGGGATCTACCTGTGAGTCCACAGAGCTTTGAAAGTGACGATAGAAAACTCTGAATCAGGCTGGGCGCGGTGGCTCACACCTGGAATCCCAATACTTTTAGGGGGCCAAGGTGGGTGGATCACTTTGAGGTCAGGAGTTCTAGGCCAGCCTGACCAACATGGTGAAACCCTGTCTCTACTAAAAATAGAAAAATTAACTGGGTGTTGTGGCAGGCGCCTATAATCCCAGCTACTTGGGAGGCTGAGACAGGAGGAACACTTGGACCCAGGAGGTGGAGGTTGCAGTGAGCCAAAGTCGCACCACTGCACTCCATCCTGGGTGACAGAGTGAGATCCTGTCTCCAAAAAAAAAAGGAAAGGAAAGGAAAAAAAGAAAACTCTGAATCATGGACTGTGTATTCTGTACTCTTAACATGAACTCTGAGAATAAGCTTTTATAATATGCAAAACAGAATCAAGCAGTTTTGCATTGAAAGGAAAACCCGAGGTATTTCCCACTTGAGAACTTCCAGTGAAAGGCAGGTGGGGGAGGTGCTGTTTAGGGTGCCACACAGCGGTAGAGCCGTCCCCCACAGGAAGGGAGTGGGTGTCTGCAGGAGCAGTGACCAGGAACTCCTATGGGGCACCTGGGTTGGAGGAAGCTGGATTTAGGGTTAGAAGCTTGTGTGTAAACAGGAAGTATCAGTGTAAAACAGAAAATAAAAGGTGTAATTAATGCTGTGGTCTGGTTTAAATACAGGTTGACAAAGGGATCAAAATTATTTCTGTGGCTGGGTGCGCGTGGCTCACGCCTGTAATCCCAGCACTTTGGGAGGCTGAGGTGGGCGGATCACTTGAGGTCAGGAGTTCCAGACCAGCCTAACCAACATGGTGAAACCCCATCCCTACTGAAAAATAAATAAATAAATGGCCGGGCACGGTGGCTTAAGCCTGGAATCCCAGCACTTTGGGAGGCCGAGATGGGCGGATCACGAGGTCAAGAGATCGAGACCATCCTGGCTAACACAGTGAAACCCCGTCTCTACTAAAAAATACGAAAAAACTAGCCGGGTGAGGTGGCAGGCGCCTGTAGTCCCAGCGACTCAGGAGGCTGAGGCAGGAGAATGGCATGAACCCAGGAGGCGGAGCTTGCAGTGAGCCGAGATTGCACCACTGCACTCTAAATAGATAGATAGATAGATAGATAGATAGATAGATAGATAGATAGATGATAGATAGATAGATAGATAGATAGATAGATGGATGATAGAGCGAGACAACGTCTTAGATAGATAGATAGATAGATAGATAGATAGATAGATAGATAGATAGATAGATAGATTAGATANGATAGATAGATAGATAGATAGATAGATAGATAGATAGATAGATAGATTAGATAGATTAGATAGACAGACAGACAAGGCCGGGCGCGGTGGCTCACACCTGTAATCCCAGCACTTTGGGAGGCTGAGGCAGGCAGATCACAAGGTCAGGAGATGGAGAATACGGTGAAACCCCACCTCTACTAAAAATACAAAAAATTAGCTGGGCGCGGTGGTGGGCGCCTGTAGTCCCAGCTACTCAGGAGGCTGAGGCAGGAGAATGGCGTGAACCCGGGAGGCGGAGTTTGCAGTGAGCTGAGATTGCACCACTGCACTCCAGCCGGGGTGACAGAGTGAGACTTCGTCGCAAAATAAAATAAAATAAAATACAAAAAATTAGCCGGGAATGGTGGCAGGTGTCTGTAATCCCAGCTACTCAGGAGGCTGAGGCAAGAGAATAGCTTGAACCCAGGAGGCAGAGGAGGTTGCAGTGAGCCGAGAATGTACCACTGCACTCCAGCCTGGGTGACAGAGTAAGACTCCGTCTCTCTCTATATATATATACACATTATTTATATGAAGTTGTCAATTTCATTCACATGCTGTGTGCTTCCTTAGGAGCAGCAGCAGCAGCAGCTTGGAAATCTGATGAATTTCACTACCCGCTGACGAAAGTCCCTTGTTACTGAACCCACTGCTGGTTCAACCCTGCCCTCTGCGAGTGCGTTAGGAGCTCTGATATGGTTTAGCTGTGTCTCCACCCAAATTTCATCTTGAATTGTAGCTCCCATAAGCCCATGTCATGGGAGGGACCCGGTGGGAGGTCACTGAATCATGGAGGTGGTTGCCTTCATTGCTGTTCTCGTGATAGTGACTGAATCCTCATAAGATCTGATGGTTTTATAAGGGGCTTTCCCTCCTTTTGCTTGGCACTTCTCCTTCCTGCCACCATGTGAAGAAGGATGTGTTTGCTTCCCTTTCCGCCATGATTGTAAGTTTCCTGAGGCCTCCCCAGCCTGCGGAACGGTGAGTCGATTAAACCTCTTTCCTTTATAAATTATACAGTCTCGGACTTTATTAGCAGCATGAGAATGGGCTAATACAGGAGCTCAAAGTGGGTGAGGCACGTGGTAGGGGAAGAATGAAGTCAGCTTGGACTCCCGTGGGGCTCACAGCATGGGGGCGGTGACTGTCACTGTCATGGATGTGAAATTTTACCAAGTGCCCTAAGGAAGTCTCCTGTTGGAGGTAAATGGGGATCTGAGAGAGATGCAGAAGGCTTCTGGGCAGAGACCATGCCCAAGTTCAGACCTGAAGCTTGAGGAGGAGCCAGAGGCCGAGGCAGGTGAGACCGTCCTGGTGCTAGCAGCAGAGTGGGGACTCCAGGTTGGGCAAAAGCATGGCGCATTCTGGGAGGCAGCTGAATGCCTCATAGCCACGACGTCACAGCAGCTGCCCTGGAGGAGCCCTGGGTCCTGGGACAGAGCCCCAGTTGTGCCCAGCAGTCTGGAAGGCAGGACGGGCTACCCTGAATGAATTAAGACACTGGATCCCCAGGACCCTGATGGCTCAGGTCCTTCCCCATCCTGGCACATGAACCAGAAAACAGGTCTACGTGCTGGGACCTGCCATGAGCCACTTCCCCTCCCGACCCCCGAGAGCCAGAAAGACAACGTGAAGGTCTTACTCATGGTTCGTTCAGGCATGTTTCCCCAAAACTGTTTGCCTCGGCAATGTTAAAAATGGCTTGAGCTTTGGGAGGCCGAGGTGGGAGGATCACTTGAGCTCAGGAGTTTGAGACCAGCCTAGGCAACATAGTCTCTACATCTCTACGTACAAAAAATAAAAAATTAGTCAGGTTTGGTGACACACACTTGTAGTCCCAGCTACTTGGTAGGCTGAGGTGGGAGGATCATATCATTTGTGTTCCTGATCTGGCAGAACAGGGCAGCCAAGCTGTGTGTTAGCTGAGGTTCTGTCTGTGCAGAGAGGGTCTAGGGGGGAGCCAGGCAAAGCCAACAGTATCCTTACCAGCCCAGAGAAGCTGGGAGATGCCACCACAGCCTCACTCAGCCTCTCCCCTAACTGCTGTCAGGAAACGTGCGTTATGAAGCAGGGCCAACTGATGGAGATGAGATTAGATTTGCACTAGACTAGAGACAGAATAACATAATTGGATGCAAATTGTGCAAGAGAGAAAATTGTAGGCTTGAGTAATCTAATCATTCCACCACCAGGTAGAGCATCTAAGATGTTCTAATTGAGCTGCCCAGAAGCAGTGTTAATTCCCATTTTCTATCCCACAAAAGGCAGGGTCAGGACTCCAGCATTTGGAAGCTCAGAGCTCCGTGAGCTCTCCACAGCACAACCAGCCCCTGGTAGGACACCGTCCCTGACCATCGACTCACACTCATTCCCTTCCAGGTCGTCTCTCCTTCCTCCCTCCTTCCCACGTCTGAATGTCCTTGTGCCAGGCACCCTGCAGGTCTGCTTGCAGAGCGAGGCAGACATGGCCCCTCTCCAAGAGGCTTACAGTATCAAAGGTGGCCAAAGATGGGCTGGGCCTTCCCTGCCCAGATCCTTCTCCCACCTCCCTTAAGGGCAAGAAAAACTATAGAATTTCCCACAGATGGAAAAGACACACTTCCCAGGCTCCTCTGCAGCACATGTAGCTACACCAGGGGATGCTGACGCAGGGCCAGATCAAGGAGCCGTGCTGAGCCGTGGCAGGGACATTGGGATCTGGGGGCAGGGAGCGTCGTGGACAACGTGCAGGGCAGAGAGAGCTACGTGTGCTGGAACTGCCTTTAGAGAAAGCTGACCGCGGGGCTGACTGTGGGGGTGGGTAGCAGGTGAGCCCCTAAGAGCCGGCTGGAAGGACAAGAGGGGGCTCTGCTCTGCTCTAGAGGCTGCTACCCGGCCTGGGAGCAGTGGGAGGTGCTATTCAGACTGAGCTGAGCCGACTGGGCCACCGTTGACCCCTCTTCCTTCCCCATTCTGCCCCATGGCTGCGCTCACCTTTGTACTCCTTAAGAGTGAGAAAATCACAGGACACAGATCCTAAGGGCTGCTGCCTCACACCTACCTGGCCTCGTGTGCCTGGGTCTGGCCCTGAGCCCAGAGATAAGGAAGAATTGCAGCCTGAATGAATGTACGACTGGCTAAATGTGGCCAGCCTCTGCGCCCACACTCCAGGAGTGCATATGTACTTGACGGAGTTTCTGGCATAGGCAGGATGACCTCTTTTGGGAGTACAGGGTGTGGTCTCAGTCAGGGGGCCCCCTCCATGGTCCGACCACAGCCCTGGCCAGGGCGCTGCTGACGCAGCCTTGCCCAGGAGCATGTTGTGAGGTCTGGGTATGACACAGAGTCAAGGCGGAGGGGGTCTGTCGAGAGGCCAAGATGCTGGTGGGGTCAGTGGCAGCCAGAGACGTAGACAGACGGAGCTCAGGGACGGTGGGGCCTGGCCGCCTCTCTGGATGGAGAGGCCACGGTCTCCATGAGATACCAGGGTGCCAGCAGGGGAGGGAGCGCAGCCTGCGTCGTTTTCTCTTTTTTTTTTTTTTTTTGAGACGGAGTCTTGCTCTGTCACCCAGGCTAGAGTGCAGTGGCCGGATCTCAGCTCACTGCAAGCTCCTCCTCTCGGGTTCACGCCATTCTCCTGCCTCAGCCTCCCGAGTAGCTGGGACTACAGGCACCCGCCACTTTGCCCGGCTAGTTTTTTTTTTGTATTTTTTAGTAGAGACGGGGTTTCACGTGTTAGCCAGGATGGTCTCGATCTCCTGACCTCGTGATCTGCCCGTCTCGGCCTCCCAAAGTGCTGGGATTACAGGCTTGAGCCACGGCGCCCGGCCTGCCGTTTTCATATGGAAACGCGAGGCAGGGCCCAGGGAAGCACATTTCAGGGCTACAAGTAGGAGACAGGGAAGAAGGCAAAGGACTTGCGACTCCCACTCAGGGAAGGACCAGCGTCCGTGTCCCGGCTCCAGGAAGGGTGGCACCGAGGCAGGGAAGGTCACAGGGGCAGAGCTCAGGGTGGCCTCACTCAGAAACTGGGGCACACAGCGTGCATGGGGGCCCCATCCCCTCCACAGGGGAAAGTGAAGACTGGACCCTCAGAGGCCACAGTCAGGCCGGCCTCGGGGTCGCTGTGCTGCTCCTGAGAGTAACAAGGGCGTGAAGAACTAGATGTCTGGACACATTCGTGTGTGTGTGTGTGCATGTCCACGCATGTGTGTGTGCCTGTGTGTCCACAGTGTGTATTCGTGTGTGTGCCTGTGCATCCACGTGTGTGTGCATGTGCGTCTGCATGTATACGTGTGTTCGCATGTGTGCGTGCATCTGCGTGTGCGTGTATCTGTGTATGTGCATCTGCGTGTGTGCCTGCATGTATGCATGTGTGTGCATGTGTGTGCCCGCAAGGCTCCCATGTCCAGACACAGAGAGGGTGGTGAGGAGGCCGCACACACAACTGCTCTCTGGGGACCGTGGGTGTGAACTCGCAGCCACTAGCTTAGCGTGTGGCCCCAGCCTTCTGCGTCACTTTTACACTGTTCAGAGAAAACCAACCAGGTGGTGTTTGTGTAAACAATCAGCACAGCCGGGCGGACAGGTCCTCCCAGTGAGCTCAGGGACTCGGCCCAGCTTCAAGGGAGGCCTATGATGCTGGGTCCGTGGAAGCGGGTTCCAGCCAGGCCATTCATCAAGACCTGTGCGGTCTTGGGAATCCCACCTGACCCCTGAGAGCCTGTAAAATGGGGGTGTCATCCCGGTGTTGCCGGCTCAGCTGCTGACACCCGAGCATGCCCAGGGCACCCCGGGCGTGAGCCTGCTCGCACCCCCAGGCCCTCCCCTTTCACAGAAACCTTTCCCGAGCCTGTTCAGTCCTCTCTTCCTTGTGGGGGTCACAGGAGCTCAGGAAATTCACTACTTGCTGGATAAGGCATAATTTTCATGTTATTGAACCCAAAACATTCTTTTGTTTTGAGGCAGTCTGGGATTCAGAGTCCCAGGCTGCCTCTCCAGGTGCTCCCTGGCCTGCTCTCAGTGGCCACACTCCCCTACAAAGACCCTCACTTTGTTGTTTTTTTTTTTTTTTGAGACAGAGTCTCGCTCTGTTACCCAGGCTGGAGTGAAGTGGCACGATCTCAGCTCACTGTAACCTCTGCCTCTGGGGTTCAAGCAATTCTCCTGCCTCAGCATCTAGAGCAGCTAGGATTACAGGCATGCACCACCGTGCCCAGCTAAAGTTTGTATTTTTAGTAGAGACAGGTTTTCACTATGTTGGCCAGGCTGGTTTTGAACTCCTGGCCTCACGTGATCCACCTGTGTCGGCCTCCCAAAGTGCCAGGATTACAGGCGTGAGCCACCGCGCCGAGTCCTCGGACCCTCGCTTTGAAGCAGCTGTTGTCTTGGTTTCCAGGGTGTCAGCAGTCCTCTGCCTGGAGCAGCTTCACTGCGATCGATCGACCACGTGGTCACATGGCCTCACAAGGCCATCTTCTTACGAGTACACCAGGCCCTGGATTTAGGGTCCTCACCTGAGGCAACTGCATTTTATGTAACTAATGACATCCATGAAGACCTCATTTCCAAATAGTCACATTCTTTTTTTTTTTTTCAATTGAGATGGGGTCTCACTCTGTCACCCAGGCTGGAGTGCGGGGGTACAACCTTGGCTCACTGCAGCCTCCGCCCCCCACCCCCACCCAGGCTCAAATGAACCTCCTACCTCAGCCTCCTGAGTAGCTAGGACTACAGGCACGTGCCACCATGCCTGGCTACTTTTTTTTTTTGAAATGGAATTTTCGCTCTTGTTGCCCAGGTTGGAATACTATGGTGCAATGTCGGCTCACTGCAACCTCCGCCTCACAGGTTCAAGTGATTCTCCTGCCTCAGCCTCCCTAATAGCTGGGATTACAGGCATGTGCCACCACACCAGGCTAATTTTTTGTATTTTTAGTAGAGATGGGGTTTCTCCATGTTGGTCAGGCTGGTCTCGAACTCCCGACCTCAGATGATCCACCTGCCTCGGCCTCCCAAAGTACTAGGATTACAGGCGTAAGCCACCATGCCCGGCCTCATGCCTGGCTACTTTTTTGTATTTTCAGTGTAGACAGGGTTTCACCATGTTGCCCAGGCTGGTCTCGAACTCCTGAGCTCAAGCAATCCACCCATCTTGGCCTCCCAAAGTCCTGGGATTACAGGCATGAGCCACCGCACTTGGCCTAATAAAGTCACATTCTGAAGTGCAGGGTGGACGTGAGTTTTTGCAGGACATCAATGAATTTGGGGGGACACCCGTCCAGGCCTAGGGTGGACGTTTTTGCAGGACATCATTGAACTTGGTGGGGGACACCCATCCAGGCTTAGTGTCCTCAACAGTGCAGCCTTTATAATCACAGCCTGAATTGTACACTTTGAATGGCTGAGTCATGTAGAATGAACTGTTATCTCAATAAAGCTGTTACCAGTAAAAACAGAAATAAGAGCCAGGTGTGGTGGCTCACGCCTGTAATTTCAGCACTTTGTGGGGCTGAGGAGGATCACTTGAGCCCAGGAGTTTGCGACCAGCCTGGGCAACATGGCAAGACCTCATCTCTACAAAAAAATTGTTTGTTTTTTTTTTTTTTTTTTGAGACGGAGTCTGGCTCTGTCGCCCAGCCTGGAGTGCAGTGGCCGGATCTCAGCTCACTGCAAGCTCCGCCTCCCGGGTTCATGCCATTCTCCTGCCTCAGCCTCCCGAGTAGCTGGGACTACAGGCGCCGCCACCTCGCCCAGCTAATTTTTTGTATTTTTTTAGTAGAGATGGGGTTTCACCGGGTTAGCCAGGATGGTCTCGATCTCCTGACCTCGTGATCCGCCCGGCTCGGCCTCCCAAAGTGCTGGGATTACAGGCCTGAGCCACCGCGCCCGGCAAAAAAATTGTTTAATTAGCCGGACGTGGTGGTGCGCCTGTGGTCCCAGCTACTCGGGAGCTTGAGGTGGGAGGATTGCTTGAGGCCAACTGGTTGAACAGAGGTTGCTGTGAGCTGAGATCACACCACTGCACTCCAGCCCGGGCGATAGAGTGAGACCTTGTCTAAAAAAAAAAAAAAAATAGAAGTAAAGAAAGATAAGTCTGGCCGGGCACGGTGGCTCAAGCCTGTAATCCCAGCACTTTGGGAGGCTGAGATGGGCAGATCACAAGGTCACGAGATCCAGACCATCCTGGCTAACACGGTGAAACCCCGTCTCTACTAAAAAATACAAAAAAGTAGCTGAGCAAGGGGGCGGGTGCCTGTAGTCCCAGCGACTTGGGAGGCTGAGGCAGGAGAATGGCGTGAACCCGGGAGGCGGAGCTTGCAGTGAGCTGAGATCCGGCCACTGCACTCCAGCCTGGGCGACAGCGAGACTCCGTCTCAAAAAAAAAAAAAGAAAGAAAGATAAGTCTGTCTCCCCTCTCCTCTCCGGACTCTCTGGCAGGGCATGGGCTTGGTGGGAGCTGGCATGGATGGGGGCATGAGCAGGGCAGTGTGCAGGGGTCCAGGCTGGCCTCGTGGAGGTGAAGGCTCTTTCAGGGACAGCCTGAGTCCGCACGTTGTGGGGGTATCTCCTCAATGCAGTAATTTAGGCAGAAGTCCAGCTGGGGTGAGGTGCCTGTAATACCAGAGGCCTCCAGAAAGTGCAGCCTCTCTGACGCTGGCCAGGCCCAGCCTGATCCCAACAAGTGTCTTGGAAAGGTGCTACCAGGGTGGAGGACAGGGGAGGCAGCAAACCCTGAAGGTGAGTCCATCCCAGCGAGTGTGAGACAGGTGTTTACTGGCACCAAAGGAGGACCCCGAGCCCCAGGGAGGTGTCAACAGCCACACTCTGCCAGTGGTGTCCCGAGAAGCCCCACGAGCCTAACAGCCCATTGGGTCCCTTCTCTCACTTCCCGGCCTCCCTCCCTCTGCCATCCTCACCCCCACGCCACTGGAGCACAGCCCCTCTATCCTAGGAACCCAGATTTGAAGCCCTAAGCCAGCGTGGCCTCAAGGGCAGGTCCTGGACTTGGGGCTGGCCTTTCCCACCCACTGGGGAAAGAAGCCCCAGCTGCAGTCCTCACAGTGGCTGAGGCTTCAGGGCCAAGCATGTTGCCTGCTGGATATTTGGCTCAGACCCTTGGAGCGGGAGGTGACTGAACCGGCAGGTGCCCCACCCCTGGACACGCTCCAGCTTGGAGGCTAACCCGCCGTGTTGGCATCTGATGAACCCCAGTTCCAGGAAGGCCTCTAAGATTTTCAGCTCATCTACTGTTCCTTGTGTAAGAGCAGGTACTTACCCTAAATCCTGCCCTTAGAGCAAATGACTGGGATGCTTATCTGCTTCAGTTGTCCAGCACATCCCTGCTGAACCACACAGACCACTCCCCTGACGTACATAAGCCCTGGGCTTGGCGGTGACGGGTGGGCCCCAGACACAGACATGGCTTCTGTTCCTAAGTCCCTATTAAATGTTTCTTTTTGAGAAACTGTCTTTCTGAGAAACTGGATTGGGCAGCTGCTTCTTCTTCTTTTTTTTTGAGATGGAGACTTTGCTCTGTCTCCTAGACTGGAGTGCAGTGATGCAATCTCGGCTCACTGCAACCTCCGCCTCCCGGGCTCAAGTGATTCTCCTGCCTCAGCCTCCCGAACAGCTGGGATTACAAGCGCCCGCCACCACGCCCAGCTAATTTTTGTATTTTTAGTAGAGATGGGTTTTCACCATGTTGGCCAGGCTGGTCTTGAACTCTTGACCTCATGATCCGCCCGCCACAGCCTCCCAATTTGCTGGGATTACAGGGGTGAGCCACTGTGCCCGGCCAAGGGCAGCTTTCTTTGGCCTCTCTGCCTCTTTGGACTTTGGGATAGGTCTGCATAGGCACCCCCCACTGCAGAACACACTCCATTCTAGACGTGGTGGGCTGCATCATGGCCCTCAAAGAGGTCCACATCTTCATCCTCAGACCTTGTGAATTTGTGACCTTATCTGGCAAAAGGTACTCAAAGGTGGGATTACATTAAGGATCTTGAAATGAGAGATGACCCTAAATTATCTAGGTGGGTCCAACATCACACAGGGTCCTTCTAAGAGAAAGAGAGGAGGTCAGAGTAAGGGAGAGGTGGAAAGATGTGGCACTACTGGCTTTGTTGATGGAAGGGGCCATGAGCAAGTGGATGCAGGCGCCCTCCAGACACTAGAAAAGGCAGGAAAAGGATTCAGCCCCTCCAAGCCTCCAGGAGGAACCAGCCCTGCTGACTGCTTTTAGACTCTTCTGGCCTCTGCAACTGTAAGAGAACAAATGTGTTCCTTTAAGCCATTCAGCTTGTGGAAATTTGTCACAGTAGCCTTAGGACACTTTCATGCCAAGCAGGATTAGGCCTGTAGGCCCAGAGTAGCCACCATAGGGGACGGGAGCAGTGCAGGCAGCAGTGTGCCAGACAAGGAGCCAATCCCGTAAACGAGGCAGCAGACACCCTGTCCCAGCCGCCCTGTGCCCTCCCCTGCATGCTCTGTGGTCTGGGGTCTGTGGCTCCTGGTGTCCTCCACAGGGAGGGGCGTCCAGAGGGGAGCCTCGTGGGGAGGGACTGGTTCTGCAGCCCCTGGTTCCGCCTTCTCCTTGTTCTTGGGACACAGCAACCAGCCTGGCATTGCTGGAGGTTAGTCTGTGGGTTTATTGCACAGGTGCACATGAGTCAGGGGAACACGAGATCGGCCAAGCCAGAGGCCCTGCAATGTCACCACCCAGGTGTGAAGGAGCCAGGTGGAACCCAGAAGGAGCAGACGCCCTTGGCCAACACCCGGAGCTGGGCCTCAGAATCACGCAGGGAGGGCAGGGAAGGGAGCCCCGGCCTCCCATCCCCGAGGGCTCTGCCCTGGGAAGTCCTGCAGGAAGCCCACGCCGGGACACCCAGGCCAGCCCCCCAGGCAGAGAACAGAGCACAGGACGAAAGGGGGCCTGGGTCCAGCAGGCAGGGGCAAGGCATGCTCTTTCCTCCAACGGGGAGGTTTTTAGGGAGTCGGCTGCCACCATTTCCAGCAGCAACCCCTAGCGTGGCTGGCGGGGTACTGGGTGTTCAGCCAATCACAGGTAGGGCGCTCCTGGGATGGGGGGGAACCATCACGCCTCAACAGGACCAGCACGAAACAGACGCAGCCTACACGGTGCTGTGGGAACCAAGGCTCACAAACATCCACAGGACACACGCAGGGCCGGCCACTTCGGCAAACAAAGTCACCCCGAACCTCGCGGGGGCCGCACTCCCTCGGCAGGCGGACCACGGAGGCGACAGGTGCTGACACCTCCGAAGAGCTGAGCTCCATTCAAGGGAGGGGCCGGGCCACGCCGCAGTCCTCCTGTTGGTCCATGCGAGGGAGGGACCGGGCCGCGCCACAGTCCTCCCGTTGGTCCAGTTCTGCAATCACCAGATGAAGCTCCAGCTAAAGTTCTGAATCAGGAATGATGCAGCCATGAAGTTACAGGCATCCAGGTCACCACACACCTCACCCCCTTCAGGGGCCTGCGCGGAGCCAGCCCAAGACTCAGGTCCATTCCCCAGAATGTCAGCACCTCCGCCTCCCGTCACCAAGAAGGGGCTTCAGATACCTCATGGGGACCTACGATGGCTTGAGCTTGACACAGGTCCTCCTAGCTGCTTGACACGCTTTGGGACTCACTGGAAGGGTCTGTCAGGCCTGCTGAGGCCTCTTTTTGTCCCACCAGCCCTGCACCCACCCTCCTCCTGCTAGGAGCTGGGTCTTGGGTTAGAGAGTCACTTGAGGGCAGCCGGGTGTGGTGGCTCACGCCTGTAATCCCAACACTTTGGGAAGCCGAGATGGGCGGATCACGAGGTCAGGAGATCCAGACCATCCTGGCTAACACGGTGAAACCCCATCTCTGTTAAAAATACAAAAAATTAGCCGGGTGTGGTGACGGGCGCCTGTAGTCCCAGCTATTTGGGAGGCTGAGGCAGGAGAATGGTGTGAACCCAGGAGGCAGAGCTTGCAGGGAGCCAAGATTGCGCCACTGCACTCCAGCCTGGGCAACAGAGCTAGACTCCGTCTCAAAAAACAACAAAAAAAGAAAGTCACTTGAGGGCTTCAGAAGCCGCTGACCCAGCTTGCAGCTCAAAATGAGGACAAAGGTGCTTTCATCCACCTTCACGGAGACACTGGCTTCGCAGGCCGGTGGGCGAGGCGAGGCCCATGTTTTACTTAGGACAGGTTTCCCAGGCAGTACCCAGGCCGTGTGGGGGCTCCCCAAACACAGGCTTAGGATGGCATTCTCCCCTCTCCGTTCCCATCCACCTATCTGCCAGACACTGGGCTCGCCCTTGCTGTCCATCCCAGCACTGATGGACAGGACAGAGATGCGTGGGGTCAGTGGCCCTGTGGCACTGGAAGGCACATCCCATCAGAAATGGGCTTCCTGTTGCATAAAGACCAGAAATGGCCTTGTAGTGAACTGGTGGATGGGAAGAAAGGAGAGGCTGGCATTTGCGGGTGCTATTCCCACCACAGCCCTGAAGCTGGGGCCCCCCAACAAGGCTTGTCTCAGGCAGGGGGTCAGGGATGGAAGGGGACATCTCTTGCTCGGGGACAGGGTCCTGCTTGGCTCAGACGGTGGGAAAACTTAAAAACACCTGTTTATTCTGCCAGAATTGAAAGAAAAATTCCAGGAAGAACTTTTTATTAATATAAAGTTTTAAGATATTGACCAGTCAGATCTAAATTACTCATTAAACTCTGTTTTAAACAAATGAACACACTGTGTTACAATGAAAGGCGGGAAAGTGGTTTTAGACGCAGATCGAAAACCAGTGTCTTCACGCACTGAGAACAGGAAACATTCTGCTCTGAGAACGAAGTGCAGAGTCGACAGGAGACACACATGCGACAGAAAGCCCCTGGCGGGTCGTGGGATGCCCGGGCAGTGGCTCGGACACAGCTGCCACACTACGATGCCTGCTGGGCCCTGCAGGAACAGGGGACACACACAGAGCCCAGCCACGCATTGCTGAGCACGGCACAGGCCACACACACCGGCTCCTCCCACCTAACAGAGAGGAGTCGCACACTGAAAAAAGTCCCCTCGAAGGACGGCTCATGTCCATCCTACCGGGGGGATGGACGCAGGGACCCGGCCCTGGCTCTGGCCTGGTGGCGACCCCTGCTGGTAGAGGCAGGAAGTACGCAGCTGGAGTCAGAAACTGAGGTGCTGTCTATAAAAATGCCAAGATTCTGCTGGGCGCGGTGGGTGGCGCACGCCTGTAATCCCGGCACTTTGGGAGGCCGGGTTGGGTGGATCACCTGAGGTCAGGAGTTCGAGACCAGCTTGGCCAACATGGTGAAACCCCGTCTCTACTAAAAATACAAAAATCAGTCAAGCGTGGTGGCGCGCGCCTGTAATCCCAGCTACTCGCGAGGCTGGGGCAGGAGAATCACTTGAACCCGGGAAGCGGAGGTTGCAGTGAGCCGAGATCGCACCACTGTACTCCAGCCTGGGTGTTAGAGCAAGACTCCATCTCAAAAAAAAAAAAAAAAAAATCCAAGATTCCCACCTCCTTCCGCCTGAGACGGCCAGCACCTGCACCTGCCAGGCAGGAACACAGGACAGGCCCAGCTCTGCCCACGGCTACAGGGCCACAGAGGCTCAGGCCTCCTTCCCTGTGCAGGGAGTCCGGAGGGGGAGCGGCGTCCACCCAGACCCGCCAGGCCAAGCTCGTCTTCCCTGGCTTAGGGCTGACAGACTTCCGGGCAGTGGACCTGGCCTCCCAGAGCCACCCTACCCAGGGCCTGGGGTCCTTCTGGGCTCCCCCTCGGCCTGGTCATCAGCATCCGTCTGAGTGCTCGGTGGATGGACACAGGAGCCGGCTCTCCAGGGAGTCTCAGTGGAAGCCGCTGGCCCGGCAGCCAGAGGCGGTGTGGAAGGAAAAGGCTCAGCAGGCACATCCCTCTGGCGGCAGACTGGTGTCGGGGGCCACGCAGCTCTGCCCTGGACTCAGAAAGCCAGGTTCAAAGTTCTCGTTTCCCTGTCTGCACATAACATACTCTGCTCACTCACAAACTCCAGTTGCCCTGCTCTGGGCCCAGGCAGGCAATCCATAGGGAGCAGTGTATGAAGGAGGCCCATGAGACCAGGCAGGCGGCAGGGGAGAGACGGACAGATTCCTGGCTACCCGGGCAGCACAGTACAGTGCGGCCACACGGTAGAGGCACCTCCGATCTGCATAAACATGGACCCTGCTGCCCCAACACAGGCGGCCCCGTCGGAAGGCAGGAAAGACAAGGAGAAGAGCTCCAGTCACCAGAACACTCTCAATCTCCTCTTTTCACACAGTTAAACTAAAGAGAGAACGAGGCTGGAGCCAGGGCAGGTGGATGGGCAGGGCGGGGAGCTGCTCGGGGCCCAGCAATCTGAGGGCCATCTATACCACCTTCCCTGGCTGGCGCCCTCCCAGGGCCTTGTACCCTGCACCCTACTGCGGGCTCTGCCTTCTCTGACACCAGGCATGACAGAGGCCTGAGCGCAACCACCTCGTTTTTATTTTCTTACCTCAGGTGGCGGTGGGGACTGTCACCCCAGGGGCTTGGCCTCCCACCTGGTGCAGGCAACTCTCTTGCCTGGTGACCTCAAGATGGAGACGTCCCTCACCTACTCATCAGCACGGCTAAGCCAAGCCGGCCTCCATCCACGTAAGACCAAATGTTTCAAAACTGGCTCTAACGAGCTTAAGAACAGGACATGAAACGAAGCATCACGCTGTACCTGTTTACGTGTATTGAAAAAATAGCAGATGCACATAATAACCTCAGCAGGACCAGACAACCATTTAAAATAGATTTTAAAAAGGATCCTATCGTGGAATTCATCCTTATGGTCTACAAGGAGAAGTTTGAAAAACTGGATTAAGAAAGTATTAAAATTCTGTACCCTGGCAATAAGCAGGCAATGTTGGACCAATACAGCTCTCACCTTAAAGTAAATTCTTCTCATTATTTTGCATGTTATTAACTATGGAAAGTGAAAACAAAGATCAACTCTAATTTGGATCCAAGCCATATGGAAACCCACTGCCAATGCCCATGGTTACCTTCCTGGATGAGAAACTGAAACTCAGGACCACCGGGGGCCTCTGCCCAAGTCGTGAGAGACGAACATGCCCGGGTGGAAATGGGCCGTGGGCAAGGCAGGCTCCAGCAGCTCTGTTGTGACAGCAGGCAGTCTGGGGAGGGGATGCCGGACACTTCCCATAGAGGCTGACAATTTCCACAAAAGCCCTGCACCCACAAAGCCACCGTCTACTCTCAGAAACCCCTGATGTCTTTCTCCTTAGTCACAGCCCAGGCCTCTCCTGGCTCGGCCGATACAGCCAAAGAAAACAAGAGAAGTTTCGGATTGCGCCAGAGAGCTCAGGATTTACAGGAGGCACCTGCGGGGACCGCCATTCTCCTAATTCTTGCTTAATATAGGGAAGTCCAAGAACTAAAGCTGATGTGGGGACTCAGCCTCTGAAACGAGCTTCAAAGAACGAAGAATCAAAGCTTGCTCGCCAGGGCACACCGCCCGTAACACCCACTGCACGGGCAGAAGGGGCCTGACACTGCATTCTCATGCTGGGTTTTTCACCAGCTCACAGAACAGACATTCAGGTTCTCTCCCCCGTGCTATATGTGCTCTTGGTGTTTAAAAAAAAAAAAGAAAAAGAAACGCTTTCTTGGTGGCTGGCAATGTGGCACACGCCGCAGTCTCCACTTGGCAGTGAGGGTATTTCCAGTAGAAGGCCCTTCGGAGGCCCAGGTGGCTCTGGCGGACCCCTGCACTCACACAGCGGGAGGCCGCCTCCCCGCCAGGCTCCGGCCACAGCCTTCCTCCTTCCTGCTGGTGAGGCAGCACCCTGCAGGGACCAGTGGCCCTGGGCAGCAAGGGGCCTGCCACCCGTGTCCTCGAAGCCAGGAAACATGGCTGGGAAACCTGTGTCTGACTCACTGGTTGCGGTGAGGCAGCCGGGCACTCTGACACACACTCATGAAGACATTCAGAACGAACAGAGTGGGGAAGAGTGGGGACGGGGGTGGGGGGTTCCATATAAACCTGCATCTTTTCACCTTAGGGCATTTTTCAACAAAGAATGCACTCCTGGCAAGCAAGTCTTTCTAGAAGACACTGGAATGGTCTCACAGGAGGGTGTGGGCTTTGGGAGGGGCCCGTCTGTGGGGAAGGTAGTGGGGTGGGGGTACCCCTTGGAGAGTCTGCTTCCTAGGAGCCCCATGGACCCTACTTCCTGCATCTCCCTATTTCTCTCCAGCTGTGGGTTCCTTGGAGACACAAACCTCTGCATGCCCCAGAGGTGGGGTGCAGGGGTGTGGTTGAAATCAAGGCAGGCCAGATAGGCACTGCTGCCTAGAGCTGTACCTGGAGGGACCCCAAGCTCTGGGCAAAGTGGGGCCAGGGAGGTCACTGCTGAGCAGAGGATGACGGGACTTGTCAGAGCTGGTGCTGTGGCCTCTGCTGCCACCCCAGCCTGCCCAAGGGCCTGGGAACTGCTGTGCCAGCAGGGGCAGGGGGCGGGCACCCCTCTGTCCTGTCTACAAACGCTGTGGCTTGATGTGCTGTCACGGGCAGCATGTGGCAAACATGCAGTGCTCGGCGTGCTGCAGCACGGATGATGGGAGCTTCCACAAGAAACCTGACGGGGTGGCTCTATGGAGCTTCAGAGCTGCTCTCGGCCCAGCACGGACCTTACTGCATTAGCATCTTCCTCGTGTCATGCAGCAGATTCCTGGAAGACGGCCATGGGCTACAGGAGGTCCTGCGGATACCTGAGAGGTCTGCCGACCGACTTGAATTTGCTGGGGCCTGGGAAAGTCCCTGTCGCTGCCCTGTGTGTGTTCGAGCAAGCTCACATCAACCCTTCCATACGGTGAAACAACAGCCTAAGATCTAAAATCCCCAGGGACTCCATGAGCAGCACAGTAAGAAACAAAAGTTCAAGTGCAAGAACAAAGAGGCTATGATCAGAATGACAGTCAAGATATCTGGCAGAATTCTTTCTGACCCCAACAGTTACCACCCAACTCCTTCTCAGAGATGCAAAGACAGAGGCCACCCAGGCCCAGTCCACGCGCAACATGGCCCCGGTGTGGTAGCGGTAGCCAGGGCCCACTCGAGGCTCCAGGCGCAGCGGGCTCGGCCTCACCCACTCACCCTCCCACATGGAACGCCTCTGAGTTGGCAAACAGGGGCCTGTCTTCCTGGAGGCCCAGGAGCCTTGTGGGGAAGAGAGCTGGGTTTTCAGATCACAAATTTCTGTGACCGCTTTGTTATTTTCACAAAGCACGACTGGCACATTTCACAATGAAGACCAGCAGATGCCAGACACTCATGAAAGAAAAAAATATCAAGTTTCGGTCATGGCTCTAAGGCAGACGTTACATGTTTTCACAGGGACAAACATGGAGACACCAACGCGCTGCGCGTCACGGGTGAGCGGCGCGGCCCTCACAGCACCGTGGCCTGGACGACGATCTCTGGGTCCTCGATATCCCTTTTGCTCTGCACCATCCGCAGCTCCAGCTGCATGGGGCTGGGCTTCACTCCTTCCCCGGTCTGGGCTGCAGGGCAGGCAGAGTTCCCATCTCAGAGGGGCTCCCACTGCTGCCTGCTGCCCCCACTCTCAAAGGCGACACCAGCAGGAGACACTAGTCACACCTTCGAAACCAGCACATGCCGGCTCTTCTCTCCCACCCACTTCAGGACCCAGGAGCCCACACAGCCCATGCAGCCCGGCCGCCGTACCTTTTGCACACTGGATGGTCCTCTGCAGAACGTGGTGCAAGGCAGACACGGTCTTCTCACAGGCCACCTGCAGGGAGGAAAGACTTGCTGTGCCCCAGCCCACGCACGACACCCGACGTGTCCATTGCTGCCGGGAGGGGATTTCCAGTGAACACAAAGGCCATCCTGCTCTCCGAGCCACCGGGGAGCCAGCTCTGCCAGCACACGTGCTGAGTCCTGGAGGACAGGCCACGGACTGTCCACCACGGAGAGCCTGGAGGGCTGAGCGGATGCCTGGTCCCAGTCACCAGCTCTGGACAAGAGATGGCTCACAGAAGGGACAGCCTCGTGACCTGCATAGAACCTGGCAGGCAGCAGGAGCTTGGTAAGAGTGCCCAGAATTAACTCCTTATAACGAGTCTACAGGGGGAAGCGCTCCTGCCGAAAGCCTGGCCAGTCATCACTCAGTGATGCCTCAGAGTCAAAGGTGCTGGGGAAGCATGGCGAACTCGCTCCCTGACTCCACAAGCCTGGGCTGGCCAAACCCAGAATGTGACCTTGGGTGGCCCGGCAGCGAGGCCTCCTCGGGGCACCAGCTGGCACGTTTCCACTGCTCTGCACCACCAATTAAACACAGCAGGCCTACTTAATGGTCCTGTTTAACTGCTCTTGAGGGGCCAGAAGGGATGGAATGAGGGGGCTGTGCATTCCAGCTCGGGGTATGCAGAGGGCTAGTCCCATGGGAGGTGAAGGGCCTCAGTCCACCTCTTCCATTTTACACACCAGCACACTCAGCTGAAACTGACTTGTTGGGGAGGAGGTGTACCCTGGGGGACACATAGCCCCTTGAGGGGCCCGGCAAAGACAAGACAGGTAGAGCCACCTGCAGGTCCTGACCTCTGAACTCTTCCTTCCCCGGCGCATCCAACGGTGACAGAGGCGTCCTGTCTTCCTCCTGCCACTCCCATGGCATCCCTGCCCTGCCTCACATTTCAAAGGGATGGCAGGCCCCTCCCTCCTACCTAAACCCCCTGCAGACACAACAGGGAGCACCCAGGGGAGTTTAGGGGGCTGAGCCCAGGGGCTGGAGACCACCTCAGAGCACAGCAGGCGTCTGGACAGTGTTGTAGGAAGACACACTCCAAAGGTCCGAGGACTCGGCTGACAAAACCACCCGCCAAGGCCACAATGCAACTTTGCCGCATGCAGCACAGGAGGTCACGAATCTGAGCGCCACAGTTGCAGCGAAACTCCTCTGTCCCCACTGAGCTGTGTGCTTAACCAAGGGACACACAAGAAAGGCTCACGAGACCCCACATCCCAACCTGCCATGCCAGTCGACCAGCAGACCCACTCCGCCCAGTGTCTAAGCAAGGCCACCCGATCTCCACAAACTTGTAAAGCAGGCAGACACCCCGACAATGCTGCAAAAGAGCTCTCCACACCTGCCTGGACCCAGTCCTCAGCCTCCCGCCTACTGTCCACACCTGCCTGGACCCTGTCCTCAGCCTCCCGCCTACTGTCCACACCTGCCTGAACCCTGTCCTCAGCCTCCCGTCTACTGTCCCCGATGGGCGGCTCTGGCCTTTCAGTCCCTCAGGTCACTGCTGTGGTCACACTGTGGGAAACGCTGTGGGTGCCACTCCTCCGCAGCAGCCCCCAGGTCACCAGGACACAACAGCTCCATGCACCCCACAGCCCTGCGTCAACGCCAGGCGGACGGCATCTGAATTCAGGTGGGACCCCCGTGGGTCTGTTCTGACGCATCTCTCACCTGAGCACCCCCCAGACTCTGATCATCCCTAGGTCCCAAATAAGGGGAGATGGGAGGCGATCTGAGGGTGACAGGTGCAACTCCGGAGCCCACGGCCCAGCTATTGCCCTGCCCCACAACTGGGGCCGGCACTCAGGGCCAGGCCCTGTCAGCTCAGCAGGGACCCCCCCCAGCAGGACTCTCATA
This sequence comes from Theropithecus gelada, assembly GCF_003255815.1. Lineage (NCBI taxonomy): Eukaryota > Metazoa > Chordata > Mammalia > Primates > Cercopithecidae > Theropithecus > Theropithecus gelada. Next base: position 19,306,855 of record NC_037670.1, read on the forward strand.
CCCTGCTCCCCACGAGGTGCCGTGGGAGTGGGCGAGGAGGGGAGCAGTGGTGTGGCTGACCTTGAGGTTATTGGGGTGCTTGTGTGTCCACGCCAGGAGCATGGCAGCAAACAGGTCCCCAGTGCCCACAAAGACAGCGTCCACCTTGCGAATGTCCATCCGGATGCGTTCCATCACCATGGAGCCAGCGGGATTCCCTAGCGGGAGAAGATGGGCAAGGTCACTGAGATCTGCCGCTCCTCTGCCAGGGCCAGCCTCCCCATCCCTGGTCCTCCCGGGCACAGCGGCAGGGAGGGTCATGGGGCAGAGCACATGGTGGCCTCGCTCAGGTTGCAGGGGCTCTGGGCCTGCATGGGGACCCCACCACCACCGCAAGGGAAAGACTGCAGCCTCAGAGAGCCACAGCCAGGCTGGTCTCGGGGGTCGCTGTGCAGCTCCCGAGAGTAACAACGGCGTGAAGAACTAGGAGACGTCTGCACACATCCAAGTGTGTGTGTGTCTGCGCGTGTGTGTGCGTGCCCACGTGTACGTGTGCCCGAGTGTACGTGTGTGCCCACATGTATGCATGTGTCCGTGTATATGTGTGCATGTGTCCATGTGCGTGTATGTGTGTGCGCCCACATGTGTGCATGTGCCTGTGTGTCCACATGTATGTGTGCGTGTATCCATGTCCACGTGTGTGTGCCTGTGTGTATGTGCAGTTGTGCCAATGTGTGTGCCCACAAGGCTCCCATGTCCAGAGAGAGAGCGGCGAGGAGGCCACAACTGTTCTCTCGGGGCCATGGGTGTGAACTCGTGGCCACTAGCTTAGGGCATGGCCCCAGCCTTGTGTGTCATTTTCTTTTTTTTTTTTTTTTTTTTGAGATGGAGTCTCGCTGTGTCTCCCAGGCTGGAGTGCAGTGGCCTGATCTGGGCTCACTGCAAGCTCCGCCTCCCGGGTTCACGCCATTCTCCTGCCTCAGCCTCCCAAGTAGCTGGGACTACAGGCGCCCGCCACCACGCCCAGCTAGTTTTTTGTATTTTTAGTAGAGACGGGGTTTCACCATGTTAGCCAGGATAGTCTCGATCTCCTGACCTCGTGATCCACCCGCCTCGGCCTCCCAAAGTGCTGGGATTACAGGCTTGAGCCACCGCGCCCGGCCGTGTGTCATTTTCACACTGTTCAGAGAAAATCAACCCGGTGGTATCTGTGTAAAGAATCAGCACAGCTGAGCGGACGCGTCCTCCCAGTGAACTCAGGGACTCGGCCCAGCTTCGAGGGAGGCCTATGATGCTGGGCCCGTGGAAGCGGGTTCCAGCCAGGCCATTCATCAGGACCTGTGCGGTCTTGGGAATCCCATCCGACCTCCAAGAGCCTGTAAAATGGGGGTGTCATCCCAGTGCTGGGTAAGGCATAATTTTCATGCTACTGAACCCAAAACATTCTTGCAGCCCCAAAGGACGCCTTCCTCTGGGAAGAGCAGAGGAGGCCGCGATGCATAAGGGGGGCACTTACTCCTCCTCTGGCTCCCCAGGACAATCAGGTAGTCGCTGCCCTGCGGGGAGGGCAGGTCGGAGCTGGTGATGACCACGGTGTCAGGGCCCATAGAGTGCAGCATGTCCATCACCTGGCAGCGGCATGGGGAGCGTCAGCCACGCCGGTCACACGCCACTCCCCCAGAGCCGGCCACACCCCACTCCCCCGGGGCCCGCCACACGCCACTCCCCCGGGGCCCGCCACACCCCACTCCCCCAGAGCCCATTCTCAATAGTGCCACTCCCAGAGGGCAGACAGCCACCTGGTCAGCCACCATCCTCCCCAAACTGTCAGCCCAAACTGTGTGGGTCCACGCAGGTGACTGGTGAGGGCCTCCCCCTTGGGGGCTGGACAGGTAAGTGGACAGACGCGTGCCTGTCCTGCAGCGGGGAGGAGCTGGCCCCTCTGTACGTTGGTTTTTCTGTAACTCTTGTGGAAACTGTCTCCACTGCATGGCTGCCTCAGAGCAAGCAGCACACGTGCACACACACATGTGCTTCACACACACACGCACGTGCGCACACGCACACACACATCCATGCACACACATGTGCTGTACACACACACGTCCATGCACACACACACACGTGCTGCATCGCCACCCAGAACACGACCATAGCAGAATCTGGACCCTGCCCCAGGGCCAGCTGACTCTGCAGCCCCAGGGCCCAGGACCAAGTCAGCGAAAGGCCCCCGAGTGGGAGGAGTGGCCGCTGCAGTGGCCCATTGCCAGGACCAGGCCCCTGGGCTGTGAAGACAAAACTCAGGGTAGGGTCAGGCTGTTCGGGAACGCAGCCCCAAGCACGTGGACTCCCGCTGCAGTCGGACGGTGTCCGCTCTAAAATGCGTGTTGAAACATCGCACCCATGTGGCAGTATTCCGAGGGGGTCCTCTGGGGCGTGATTAAGTCACAAGGGCTCCCCTTTCTCTGTGCCTGATGAGAGGGCTGGAGGAAGCAGCATGGGGTCCTCGAGCCCCCTGCCGTCCACACACGCGGATGCAGCAACAAGGCGCAGTCGGGGCGGCAAAGCAGCTCCCGCCAGACCCTGAGCCTGCCGGCGCCGTGGCCTTAGACTTCCCAGCCTCCAGAACTGTGGGGAACAAAGTTCTGTTTTGTTTGTTTGTTTGTTTCGTTTTTTTTGAGACGGAGTCTCACTCACTTTGTCGCCCAGGCTGGAGTGCGGTGGTGCAATCTCCAATCTCAACTCACTGCAACCTCCACCTCCTGGCTTCCAGCGATTCTCCAGCCTCAGCCTCCCAAGTAGCCGGGATTATAGGCGTGCACCACCACGCCCAGCTAATTTTTGTATTTTTAGTAGAGGTGGGGTATTCCCATGTTGGCCAGGCTGGTCTCCAACTCCTGACCTCAGGTGATTTGCCTGCCTCAGTCTCCCAAAGTGCTGGGATTACAGGTGTTGAGCCACTGCATCCGGCCAAAAGTTCCGTTTTTCATAAATCATCCAGTCTCAGGCATTTTGTCACAGCAGCCCCAACAGACTAAGATGACTCAACCAAGGCTCAATGCTAGCATGACACCCACGGTCCCCAAGTCCCAGAGAAAAAGGACTTTGAAGAAACTGCCCCTTGGGCGGCTGCATCTGCTCCTGTGTCGAGACTCCAGCCTGCCCTGCAAATTCCAAGCATGCCCAGGAGCCTCCAAACAGCTCAAGCCACCGCCTTGCAACATCTCTTCACACACGCACGCACATATGCGCACACACACACGCACACACATGCACACGGACACACACACGCACACACCCATACATGCACACACATGCGCGCACACACATGTACACACGCACACACACTTGCACGCACGCACGCACACGCACACATGCACACGCACACACACGCACACATGCACACACACGTGCACATATCTGCTGGTCTCTGGAGGCCCCTGACTGGTACAGACGGTTCAGTCACTGCTGGGGACAAAGGACGCAATGGTGCCACTCAGGCAGCCCATCTCCCGTTCCCACCGTGAGTGGCACATCTGCCCCGCACAGGCCCCAGAGGGCCTCCTTACCGCCAAGGCTTCCTCCTGGCTGTGGATCTTCCGGCCACTCAGTAACCTGGAAGACAGGCAGGGGCAGGCAGGCAAGGACAGGTGAGCCTCTCTTCTCCAGGTTGTGTGTTGACATTCCCCAAACTACAGCGGCTCTGGAAAGCCTCATCCCTACAGGCTCTTCGTCCACTGGCCACCATGGGCCGGGGCCTCTGCAACATGTGCGGTTTGCTTCTAAAAGGGACACTCATATGACAGGAGTCAGGCAAGGCCCAATCATGGCTGCTGTTTATACATAACCAAGGTGATGCACAGCAGCCACGGCCCCCACTTAAGACCATGCCATAGCGCAGGGTCTCAGCATGCGTGACTGACGTCCATACAAAGTCATAGAGCTGCTAACGATTAATGCACGCAGGGGCTGCCCATGGCTCAGGGGCCTCGAGCGAGATGCCACCGCCGAGCCTGGACAGGCCCAGGTCAGGGATCCCAGGCCTCCAAGAGTCCAGGCGCCCCCCACCCCTGCGTGAATGGGGGACTCGGAACGTGGCTCAGGGCCAGGTAGAGCTAAGCTATGACAGGCACCAGCCTCCTCAATAGGCAGCTCCACTCTTAATGGCACTGGGGCGCTGGCGGCTTACCCTTGGTGTCTGATTCTTCAGCTGGGGGGCCATGCACCCAGAGAAAGACCTTTTCAAACTCGGTATCAGACAGGCAGACCCAACACACTCCTCTTCCCCTCACAGGGTGGCAGGTGACCTAGCCGCCTGTGCTGCCCCCACCCTCCCTCCGCCGTGGTGGCCCAGGCAAGCCCACAGCTCCCCAAGTCACCCCTCCCCTTCCTCTCCCAGAGGCCCTGCCGCTCGGGAAGGGACAGGAGCAGGAGAACTTTCCCCATCGCCCACGGCTGCTGCTACCAAAGGGAAGGTGTGAGCCTGGGACCCGGTGGGCAGGGACTTCTCCAACCCAGGCGCCCCCACCACATCCTGCTCTAGTATCAAGGGGCACTTGCCCCGCGGCAGGACCTTCCTGAGGACCCCTTCGGAAGCAGAACAGGCAGCCCGAGGGCAGAATGGAGACCCTTCTGGCACGTTCTCTGCAGCTCTCCCTGGGGAAAGACTGGTAGCATTTGCCATTTAAAATGACTTACTCTGCTGGGCACCCTGGTTCACGCCTGCGATCTCAGCACTTTGGAAGGCTGAGGTGGGTGGATCACCTGAAGTTAGGAGTTCAAGACCAGCCTGGCCAACATGGTGAAACCCCATCTCTACTAAAAATACAAAAATTAGCCAGGCATGGTGGCTCATGCCTGTATCCAGCTACTTGGGAGGCTGAGGCAGGAGAATCACCTGAACCCTGGAGACAGAGGTTGCAGTGAGCTGAGATTGTGCCACTGCACTCCTGCTTGGGCGACAAGAGTGAGATCCGTCTTGAAAAATGAAGTAAAATAAAATAAAATAAAATAAAATGACTTACTCGGCCTCAAACTGGTTGGGCGTGATAATGTCTGCAACCGGCACCACTTTTTCTTTGTAGACGGGAAGGAGGTCCTCCGGGACATACTGGCGAACAAAGGAGACAGGAGGAGAGGCTGGGTCACTGGGAGGGAAGCATGCCGGGGGCGCGGAGGGAAGCCCACCACAGAGTGCTCCCTAAAAAGCCCCCTGAAGTCCAGGCTCGGGGGCCAGGCCGACTGACTGTAGAGACAAGCTGTTCCCACCACAGGGGCAGCACGTGGCTGAGGCACACTACCGCGGGGAACCCTAAGTGCTCCAAGGGGCCAAGGGAGGACTCAGGCCGCACAGTGGGTCCCCGCAGAGGGTCTGGGAGGAGGAGGTAAAGGAGAGAGGGAGGAGGGAGACGAGAAAAGGGAAACCTGACGGGTGGATGGAGCGGCCCTGGTCATCTGGGGAGGGCTGGGGGGCGCTGGCCATGCCCATCTGCGACTGGGAGCCCAACCCGCCAGCTCTTCCTGGCTGAGTCAATGCACCCTTCATCTACTTGTTTTTGTCTAAGTTGTCTAACAAACAATTCAACACGTGATTTTTTGTTTTGTTTTTTAAGACAGAATTTCGCTCTTGTTGCCCAGGCTGGAGTGCAATGGCGTGGTCTTGGGTCACTGCAACCTCCACCTCCTGGGTTCAAGTGATTCTCCTGCCTCAGCCTCCCGAGTAGCTAGGATTACAGGTGCCCACCACCACGCCTGGCTAACTTTTTTGTATTTTTTTAGTAGAGACGGGGTTTCACCGTGTTGGCCAGGCTGGTCTCGAACTCCTGACCGCAGGTGATCCACCCGCCTCAGCCTCCCAAAGTGCTGGGATTACAGGCCTGAGCCACCGTGCCAGGCAACACAGAGTTTCCTTGAGTGATCAAATTTAAGCTGGAGCCAGTGCGAAGCTCTGGAAGAATTTTACAGGGTTTATGGAACACTTCACCAGTCCCTGCTGGCTGAGTGACCTGAGTTTCCAATCCCTTCACTTCACTTCGCTCCCGGAAACCGCCCTTGGAGATCAGAGGCCCTGCAGGAGGCACCTCTGCACCGGGTGTTCAGAGCACGCAAGGTGGTCACGCACCGGCCGCTGCTTCAGACGTGGCTTAGGAGGCACTAAGGATGGGTGGGTGGCACCTGGATGTCCCGGATCCATGGGCCAGGAAATGGAAGGAAAGCTCTTTAGAGCCCCATTATGGGTAGGGAGGCCCAAGCACATCCCTTTAACCTCACGGAAACGGGACAGACGGGGTGACCGCCCATCTGAGATAGCAGCTCGTGTTCAGGCCACTCTCGTTCAGGAAAACGAATGTGATCAAAATCAAGGGGCCAGATCCCGTCGCTGCACTGAACCAGACAGTGGCCCCAACTCTTCGTGATCCAAACACGAGTGTCTGCTGAGGGTCGGCAGAGCCCACGCCAGGGAGCACCATGAAGGGAAAGCAGAGAGCTGCAAGCTGGGGTCCTGCAGGACGGGTGCAGGGCAGGGAACCTTCCAGAGAACAAGCATGGGAGAGAGTGGACAGACAGATGCTGAGCGGCCCAGCCCGCCCCACCTGGTTAGAGGCCCAACAACAGATATCCTGACTTCAACCACTGACCCAGCGGGGCAGGCAGGGCGCAGGCCCAGGCGTGCCCTGTGCCAGTGAAGAAGCCCGCTATGCTCAGTGAACATACAGCAAGCAAACAGACACACTAGACACAACGACAAAGAACGCGGATACTGAAATCGCCTGGGTGCTGAATGGCTGCGTTAAAAACCCACAGGCAGGATCACTTTTGGGTTCCTTCCGCCTCTAAATTCTAGGCTTCTGGACTGGTCACAGTGGATCTGTTCTCCATCCACTTGATCCGATGTCCAGGTCTGTGGGCTGCAGCTGCTGCTGTTACTATACAGCTCACGGGCTCAGTGGTTTCTAGATTTCCTTTGTTTTTTGAGATGGGGTCTTGCTCTGTGGAGTGAGTGTAGTGGTGTGATCTCAGCTCACTGCAGCCTCCACCTCCTGGGCTCGAGTGATCCTCCCACCTCAGCCTCCCAAGTAGCTAGGACTATAGGTGGGTATCCCCACACCCAGCTTCATTGTTTTATATTCTGATTACAGATGGTGGGGTTTCCCCATGTTGCCCAGGCTGGTCTCGAACTCCTGGGCTCAAGTCAGCCACCCACCCTGGCCTCCCAAAGTGCTGGGATTACAGGCGTGAGCCACTACACCCAGCCTGGTTTCTACATTTTTAATGGTTAGGGGGAAAAAGTCAAAAAAAAAAGAATGGTACTTTGTGACACATGAAAATTACAGAAAATTCAAATTTCAGTGTCCACAAATGAAATTTTATTAGAAAATAGTCATGCATGGCTGGGCATGGTGGCTCATGCCTGTAATCCTAGCACTTTGGGAGGCCAAGGCAGGTGGATCACTTGAGGCTAGGAGTTCGAGACCAGCCTGGACAACATGGTGAAATCGTATCTAGTAAAAATGCACAAATTTGCTGGGTGTGGTGGTGCACACCTGTAATTCCAGTTACTTGGGAGACTGAGGCATGAGAATTGCCTGAGCCCAGGAGGCAGAGGTTGCAGTGAGCTGAGATTGTGGCACTGCACTCTAGCCTGGGTGACCTAGTGAGACTCCATCTCAATAAGAAAAGAAAGAGAAGAAAAAGAAGAAGAAAAAGAAAGGAGAGGAGAGGAGAGGAGAAGAGGTCATCCTGTTTGTACACCTCTTACCTGTGGCTGCTTCTGTGCTCTAATGCAAACAGCTGTGGCAGAGCCGTGTGGCCGGCAAAGGCGTAAATATTTATCTACTATTGGGCACTTTACAGAAAACATGTGGGTCCCCTTTTTCCTTCCTAATAAGGTTTGTCTTTTTACCCCTGGACAGAGAAGTCCCACCAAGTTAGACACTTAAGAGACGTGGGCCTGTCTTCTGGCTGGATAGGAATAGCTCCACTCACCACATTTTTAAATCACACACATGAGATTACTCACCATCGAGCCTTCGCCATCCCACTTGTCACCCAAGACTGGATCACACACTGCAGAGACACAAGGACATCTTTTCAGCAAAGGCTACAGCTGACGGGTAAGAAACCCTCAACATTTCTTTCTTCTTTTATTTTTTAGACAGGGTCTTGCTCTGTTGTCCAGGCTGGAGTGCAGTGGTACAATCATGGCTCACTGCAGTCTCGATCTTCTAGGCTCAGGGGATCCTCCTGCCTCACCCTCCCAAGTGGCTGAGACCACAGGCATGCACCAGCACACCCAGCTAACTTTTAAATGATTTGTATAGATGGGTTCTCACCATGTTTCCGAGGCTGGTTTTGAATTCCTAGGCTTAAGCGATCCTCCCACCTTGGCTTCCCAAAGTGCTCGGAATACAAGCGTAAACAACCACATTTGGCTTTTTTCTTTCTTTTTTTTTTTTTTTAAGCTGCCAAGTGGAAGTAGATATCTTTTTTTTTTTTTTTTGAGACAGAGTCTCGCTCTGTCGCCCAGGCTGGAGTGCAGTGGCCGGATCTCAGCTCACTGCAAGCTCTGCCTCCCGGGTCTACGCCATTCTCCTGCCTCAGCCTCCCGAGTAGCTGGGACTACAGGCGCCCGCCACCTCACCCGGCTAGTTTTTTGTATTTTTTTAGTAGAGACGGGGTTTCACCGTATTAGCCAGGCTGGTCTCGATCTCCTGACCTTGTGATCCGCCCGTCTCGGCCTCCCAAAGTGCTGGGATTACAGGCTTGAGCCACCACGCCCGGCCGATATCTTCTCTTTTTTAATTTAACTTTTTAATGTGGTAAAAAATATATACCATAATCTTTGCCAGTTTAAGCATATTTAGGTGTACAATTCAGGGGCATTAAGCGCATTCTTGCTATCGTATAACTACGACCACTCTCTACCTCCAAAACATTTCACCTTCCCAAACCGAAACTCTGTCCTCATTAAACACTCACTCCCCATTTCCCCTGCCCTAGGCCCTGGTAATATCTAGTCTGCTTTTTTTTTGAGACAGAGTCTCATTCTGTCACCCAAACTGGAGTGCAGTGGCATGATCTCGGCTCACTGCAACCTCTGCCTCCCAGGTTCAAGCAATTCTCCTGCTTCAGCCTCCAAAGTAGCTGAGATTACAGGTGTACGCCACCAGACCTGGCTAATTTTTGTATTTTTAGTAGAGATGGGGTTTCACCATGTTGGCCAGGCTGGTCTTGAACTCCTGACCTCAGGTGATCCACCTGCCTCGGCCTCCCAAAGTGCTGGGATTACAGGCGTGAGCCACCACGCCAGGCCTTAGTCTGCCTTCTACCTCGATGAATTGGCCTATCATGGATATTTCACATAATGGAATCATGTAACAGTTGTCCTTTGGTGTCTGGCTACTTTCACTGAGCATCATGTCCTCAAGTGTCATCCACACTGCAGCGTGTGTCAGAAGTTCCTTCCTTTTCCAGAATGAGTAATACTCCACTGTATGCACGGACATTTTCTTTGTCAGCCATCACTGGACACAGCCTGTATCCACCTTTGGTCACTGGGAACAATGCTGCTACAAACGTGGGAACACGCACATCCGTCTGAGGCTACCTCGGATCTATGCACAGGGCGGAATTGCTGGTCATGTGGTGTCCGTGTTCCGCTTGTTGGGGAACTGCCAACGTGTTTTCCACTGTGGCCACAGCCTTTGATACTCCCAGCAGCTGTGTGTGAGGGTTTCCGCATCCTCGCCCACACTTGCTATTTTCCGTGTGTTTGATGACAGTCATCCTAATTGCTGTGAGGTGTCATTCATCACTGTTTGTCACCCAAGCAGGTGCAGCGGCTCCCTTCCTCTTCCTGGCCTCGAGCACACACAATCCGGGCCTTGTACATCTGTCCCGACAAGCGCTTTCCCTTTGGGCAACAGTACACAGTGTGGCAAACTACGTGCTGGGCCAGGCCTGCCCTCCGGCCACCCGGGAGACCTGCGCCCCAGAGAGAGCCTGTCTGCAAGGTTGGGTGACGCTGCCCCTTCTCCCAGGCGGCAAGATGGACCCAGCACTGCCTGGCCTCTAAGGAAAGATCGATCTAGGCAGATGCCCCAAAGATTTGGCCACTCCCTAGCCTGGCCCAGCCTGGGTAGGACCCTGTCCTCCCCCACTCCCTAGCCCTGGACCTACCTGGGGTGTGGCCCTCCCCTCCCCTACTCCCTAACCTGGCCCTGCCTGGGTATGACCCTGTCCGTCCTCACTCCCTAGCCTGGTCCTGCCTGGGTGTGGCCCCTCCCTTCTCCAACTCCCTAACCTGGTCCTGCCTGGGTGTGACCCCGCCCCTCCCTTCTCCAACTCCCTAGCCTGGCCCTGCCTGGGTGTGGCCCCTTGCCCCCTCCGCCTTTAGGGTCAGTGGAGTCACACAACGGTGCTGCCTGGGCCCCAGGCCTTCACACAGCAGCCCTGCTATATGAGCACACTGACACCCCTTCCTGTCTCACACCAGCCACACAAGACACCAGGGTCACCTGCAAACGCTTCTAGCCCAGTGGACTTCAGCAGGCCCACATCTTCAGAGGCCTGGCAGACATAGCTCACTGTCCCGGAGAGGCAGGGCATGGAGGGGTGCAGAGGAGGAAGGAGGCTAAGACGTCCCTTCTCGGGCTCCCACGCCAGCCCTACCCTGTGTGGGGCCACCCAGCCAGACCCGAGGGTGGGCCCCTGCCTACCATATACCAGCCTGGGGTTCTGCTGTTTCAGCTCCCGCACAATGTCCACCACCATGGCCAGGAACGACTTGTCCCTCGTATAACCTTGAGGGGGAGAACCCAGGTTACCCTCAGAAAACAGGAGACTCACCACGATCAACGGTGGCACAAAGAAAGAGAAGCACCAGTAGACCCTGCATGGGGTGGCGGGGGAGGGAGGTGGGTGCAGGCGAGGTGTCCCCCCAGGACTCAAGGTTGGGGGGAGGGAGGTGGGTGCAGGCGAGGTGTCCCCACAGGGCTCAGGGTTGGGGGGAGGGAGATGGGTGCAGGCGAGGTGTCCCCACAGGGCTCAGGGTTGGGGGAGGGAGGCGGGTGCAGGCGAGGTGTCCCCACAGTGCTCAGGGTTGGGGGGAGGGAGGCGGGTGCAGGCGAGGTGTCCCCACAGTGCTCGGGGTTGGGGGGAGGGAGATGGGTGCAGGCGAGGTGTCCCCACAGTCCAAAGATACCGAGGGCAGACCCCGAAGCATTTCCCAACAGAAACGCCGTGCTTCACAGGAACGAGCCCACGGGCGAGAGGCGAAGGAGTAATCTTTCCTTTGTTTATATTCCTACTTTCAGTAACAAGCATATGACACTTTAATTTAGTCTTATTTATTTTGACACGGGGTGTCATTCTGTCCCCCAGTCCAGAGTGCAGTGGTTCAATCACAGCTCACTGCAGCCTTGAACTCCCAGGCTCAAGCTCCCACCTCAGCTTCCCGAGTAGCTGGGACTATGCCCAGCTAATTAATTTTTAAAAAATTTTTTGTAGGCCGGGCGCGGTGGCTCAAGCCTGTAATCCCAGCACTTTGGGAGGCCGAGACGGGCGGATCACGAGGTCAGGAGATCGAGACCATCCTGGCTAACACGGTGAAACCCCGTCTCTACTAAAAAATAAAAAAAAAATTAGCCGGGCGAGGTGGCGGGCGCCTGTAGTCCCAGCTACTCGGGAGGCTGAGACAGGAGAATGGCGGGAACCCGGGAGGCGGAGCTTGCAGTGAGCTGAGATCCGGCCACTGCACTCCAGCCCGGGCGACAGAGCAAGACTCCGTCTCAAAAAAAAAAAAAAAAAAAAAAAAAAAATTTTTTGTAGAGACAGGGTCTCGCTATGTTGCTTAGGCTGGTTTTGAACTCCTGGCCTCAAGCGAGCTTCCCTCCTAGTCTTCCTGAAGTGCTGGAATTATAGGTTTGAGCCCCTGTGCCTGGCCTTATATATGACCTTTAGACATGTAGAGAGGCTGGGTACCATGGCTCACACCTGTAATTCTAACACTTTGGGAGGTTAAGTGTTTCCCCTAACTGTTTAAAAATGTAGAAACTAGGCTGGGTGCAGTGACTCATGCCTGTAATCCCAACACTTTGGGAGGCCAGGGTGGGTGGCTGGCTTGAGCCCAGGAGTTCAAGACCAGCCTGGGCAACATGGCAAAACCCTGTCTCTACAAAAAAAAAAAAAAAAAAAAAAAAGCTGGGCGTGGTGGTGCATGCCTTTACTCCCAGCTACCTGGGAGGCTGCAGCAGGAGGATCACCTGAGCCCGGGAGGTTGAGGCTGCATGAGCTATGACGAGGCCAGTGCACTCCAACCTGGGCCACAGAGTAACACCCTGTCTCAAAAATAGTAATAATAATAATTATTACAATAATAAACATGTATAGAAATACAATTTTTTGTTTAATCAGAAAGTTGACAAAAGATGCCAGTGTACCAGGTAGCAGCCCGTCACCTGAGTGTCCCACCCATCTGTCCTGCCCTGGTCAGCATTCCCAGCACCCTGCCTGCACCCTCCCCTGGGCACCGGAACCCCAGTGTGGCCACAGGAGTGGGGGTGACTTGGCACAGCCAGGACAGTCATTGTCCAGGCAGGCACGGCATGGCCAGGACCCCCAGGCTACCGGGGGTGTGATGGTGGCTTGGGCACGCCGAGGCCCTCCTTGAAGGAGCAGGGACCCGAGATGGGCCCAGGGTGGGGGTGCTCTGGACCTCCCTGAGCCCACCCTGGCTGGAGCGGGGTCTGTAGTCCCCTGCAGCAGCTCACTGCGGCACCCACCTGTGAGCACGTAGTCATATTTATTCACGTTGTTCAGCTTCAGGCCTTCGTACAACTCCTGCAGCTCATCTGAATTCAGCACTTGGCCCTTCCAGTGGGCATAGCCTAGAGGCAGAGGAAACCATGGGGGCTCAGACACAAGGGGGCCAGCTGTGGGGTCACGGGCCTCCCTCAACACCCGCCCACTCTCCCTGAGGCTGCCTGGTGGACGGCTCCTCCCCAAGGACTGGCACAAGGCCAGCAGGAGATCACCAGGCACAGTGCTTGGCAGGTCCCGACAGCTGTCCAGACCGGACGCCTCAAGCCCCCGTGAGCTCCCTGACCCTACACTGTCAGGGATTGTTACTATGGCCTCAGTGGCCCCCACCCTCCCACTGCCAGTTCCTGTGGGAGCTGCATCCCAGGTACAGGCAGGGTGTGCGGAGACACACACCAGCTCACGGCTGTGTTGTTCCCCCACTGCTGTCCAGAATGCCCCGGCTACAATCTCCCCACAACGCCACAGCCTCTTGTTTCCCAGAGTCTCCTGCATGAGCTCCCAGCTATTCAGGCCGGGGTGCTCGGCCACCGGCCACTGTCACCCGGACACCCTGGCAGGTAAGGCTTGTTACGACCCCACCCCAACAAGCTTATTAAGGTGCAATTAGAGCCAATCTTAGATCAACTCCTGAGCAAGAGACAAATGTGAATGAGAAAGAGGCCTCAGCCCAGGTGTATACAACCTGCCCTTGGCCCGATGGGTAGCCAGGGTGAAGTGTCCACCCCAGGCAGACAGGCATATCAAGGTGTGAGGACAGATGCATCGGCTTCCTGCAGGCGGGACCACCAGTCCCCTGGGAGCCCTTCCTGCACTGTGGGACCCAACCACAGCTCTAGCTCAAAGCATGCTCAGGGGGCAGCCATCCACACAAGGTGGGGTCCACCATGGATACCCCACATTTGCCCATGAGAAACGCCTCACATTGAGGGGCTCCTGGCCTTCTCCCACGTGCATCATCCTCTAACGCATGCCTTTTTCAGCAAATAAGGAAAACTCTGACGTATGGATTCCTACAACAGCAAAGTCCAAGTATCACGCACTGGTAGGTCACGGCCAGCCAGCTCTGAGCCCATGCACCATGCTCTGTGGCTAAGATCCCCTGAATTCCCACACCAGAGGACGGCTCCATGGCTCCTGCCCCTGAGGGCCCTCCTGCGTACCAGTCACTGGCTCCCACTGGCAGGGACGCCTTTGGCTTTCCCCAGGAGCCGTCGTACGGGAGCACGTGTGGCGCAAAAGTACTGAGACTGCCATCAGAAGCAATGCTCCAGGCACGGTGCGGCGTCTGGGGTGTGCATCTGGGGGCGCCTGCCCTGTGCTCTGCCCGGGACACCAGAGTAGACGCACTGAGGGGTGGGTCTGCCAGAGACCAAGCCCCTGATGGACTCCGGGTTAACAGTCACTGCGGGTCAGGAGGGGCAGGGGGTATCCACCGTGGGCAAGGTCAGTGCCTCACACAGCAGCCTGCCCCTCCGGTACAGGGTGTGTCCTGGGGAGGCTTCTGCCAGGCCGGGGCGGGGTTTGGGATGAGGGGTAGGAAGAGGGAGGCGGGCAATGGTCCCTCCTGGTCCTTTCTGCCCTCGGATTCTGAGTATCTTTCCAAGCAGGATGGGACTCACCACCGCTGCACATGTGCTCCTTTCCTGGGGAGGTGACATGGCCTGGCTTTGTCCCCACCCAAATCTCATCTTGAATTGTAGTTCCCATAATCCCCATATGTTGTGGGCAGGACCTAGCAGGAGGTCATTCAACCATGGGGGAGGTTCCCCCATCCCGTTCCCGTGATAGGGACTGAATTCTCACAAAAGCTGATGGTTTTAAGGGGCTTTGAAAACCCTGGGCCCCTCACTCTGCACTTCTCCTTTCTGCTGCCATGTGAAGAAGGACGTGTTTGCTTCCACTTCTGCCATGACTGTGTTTCCTGAGGCCTCCCCAGCCTTGCTGAACTGTGAGTCCATTAAACTTTTTTCCTTTATAAATAACCCAGTCTCAGGTACACCTTTATTAGTGTTGGGGACCAGCCTCAACACCACCCGTAGGGTACCCAAAGTCCGGTGGTGACAAAGGAATGAGAAGAGACAGGTTAAGAGTTCATAAAGGTGGGGCTGGGCACAGTGGCTCATGCCTGTAATCCCAGCACTTTGGGAGGCCGAGGCGGGTGGATCATGAGGTCAAGAGATCAAGACCATCCTGGCTAACACGGTGAAACCCTGTCTCTACTAAAAATACAAAAAATTAGCCGGATGTGGTGGCGGGTGCCTGTAGTCCCAGCTACTTGGGAGGCTGAGGCGGGAGAATGGCATGAACCTGGTGGGTGGAGCTTGCAGTGAGCGGAGATCACGCCACTGCACTCCAGCCTGGGAAACAGAGCGAGATTCCGTCTCAAAAAAAAAAAAAGAAAAAGAAAGGAAGAGTTCATAAAGGTGGGAGTCAGGAGGCCAGTTGCAAAATGGAGGCTGCGAAAGGCACCGAACTCTGGTGTCCACACTATTGGGTACAATCACTTAGATCTAAGAAGCAGACATTCAGGGCGAAACGGTGAAAGGGAGGCAGTATGTCACAGGCATAATCTATAGCAATAGTGGTTTAAAGGAATCTCCTTTGTGCTCAAACAGCATATCTTTAACTTATCAGAGAGTTAGTGGGAGTGGCTTAACCAGCAGCCTGCACGTCTGTCCACATTCCAATGCTTCAAAGGAGTGTCTTCCTCCTTGAACACAGTATTTATAGATAAGAGAGCGGGTCTCGCTCTGAGCATAGGAACATGATGGCAATTAGGAGGCTTTCCTCCTCAGAGGCCTCTTGTGGCTTTCCACAACTTATTGTCCCATATTTTTATGGCCAGTTTATACAGGTGCCCCACAAGCCCTTTTCCCAACAATTAGCAGTGTGAGAATGGACTAATAGAGGGTGGCATCGGGAAGGACTGCAACCAGGTGGCTCCAATTCTCCTACTGTCCTGGGCACTGGGTCCAAGGTCAAGGCGTCTCCAAGGCTGGTTCCCGAGGCCTCTCCCCAGGGCTTGCAGACAGCGTCAACTCCCTGTGTCCTCATGGCGCTGTCACTCTGTGTGTGTCTGTGTCCTCATCTCGTCTTCTTACAAGGACCAATCAGCTTGGATCAGGGCCCACCCAGAGCCCTGATGGCCTCTTTTAACCTGATGACCTCTGTAGGGGCTCCATCTCCAAATCCAGTCCCACTCTGAGGTGCTGGGGTTAAGGTTGCAACATGAGAATTTGGGGGGATGTAATTCAGCCACAACAGCCGTGAGGAAGGGGAGACGTCCAGCACTTGGCCGGGTCTCAGACACAGGCCCCAGGCTCCTCTGAGGCCCAGCTTCCTCTCGAAACATGGCGTATGGTCTTGAACCTCTCGGTGGCCTCCTGCCCACTGCGGGAGGTGGGATGAGCCCAGAGCCCACAAGAACCTTCTCAAACAGGGGACGGCACTTGGATCTTGTGTAGAACTCATTCCATTTACAGATGAAAAAACAGAGGCCAAACAAGCGGCTCCTTGGGCAGCCCAAGGAGCCTGGCGCTCCGTCTGACCCCAGCCGGCCAGGGAGTCCGCGCCATGCCTGGCCCCTCGCCGGTGCCCATCAGCAGGTTCCTGGCCCTGGCCTTCTCCAGTCCTGTGCGCCTTGTGTTCACACCAGCTGCCCCTTCCCTGCAGCAGGGACCACCAAGCCCAGCAGCAGGTCACCTGTCCCACCCGCTCCGGCTCCACACTCCAAAAGCCAGGACAGCGCGACCCGTCCACCTGCTGACCTCCAGCTCCGCAGGCTCCTTCCCAATGCCCTCAGGCCAGGAAGCTCAGACAGGAAGCTCCAGGAAATCCTCTCAAAGGGGCCATTAGGCATGCTGGCCTCAAGGCAGAGGCTCTGCCAAGCCTGGCTGCCCTGGGCTTGGGAGGCACAGCTCAGAGTGTGGAAAAATGAATGGGGGTGTGGTGTGGCCTCAAGGAACAGGGGCCCAGTCGGGGGAAGGTGCAGAAGTGCAAGCAGCAGCCCCGAGGCGGCGAGGTCTGCACCAGGTGGGCTCTGCAGGCACTTGGGGGCTCGGCTTTCCCACCCCTCCTCCTGCCTAACGGGCATCACGGAACCAATGACGCAGCTTATGTGGAACACTCATGTCCCCGCCGGGAGTCTGGCTTTGTGGTCCATCCCAGGCAGAAGCTGCCCACATGACCACCCCAGTAACAACCCTGGGCAGGAGGGGGGCGTGGTGGCGCACACCTGTAGTCCCAGCCACTCGGGAGGTGGAGGCAAAAAGATCGCTTCAGCCCAGGAGGTCAAGGCTGTGGTGAGCTGGCTGCACCACTGCACGTCAGCCTGGATAACAGAGACCTTGTCTCTACAAAAGAAAAAAGAAAAGACTGGGCGCGGAGTCTCACGCCTGTAATCCCAGCACCTTGGGAGGCTGAGAGGGCAGGATCGCTTGAGCCCAGGGAGTGCGAGACCACCCTGAGCAACATAGTGAGACTCTGTCTCTATGACAAATAGGAGAATTAGCTGGGTGTGGTGGTGCACACCTGTAGACCCAGCCACTTACGAGGGTGAGGTGGGAGGACCTCTTGAGCTCAGGAAGTTAAGGCTGCAGTGAGCCACGATCGCACGACTGCACTCCAGCCTGGATGACACAGCGAGACCTCGTCTCACAAAAAAACAAAAAAACAGAAAAAGGAAAAAGAAAACCCTGGGCAGAGTTGCGAATGAGCTCCCTGGCAGCATCCCCCCAGCTCCCTGCCAAATGAACTGCAGCCTGTGTGACCCCATCTCCAACTCCTAGGTGCGCACTGGAGAACTGAAAACATGTCTCCCCCCAAAACGTCTAGACACACGTTCACGGCAGCAGGTTTCGCAACAGTTACAAAGTGGAGAGAGCCCGAGTGTCCGCAGGGCTGCCTGTGGCTGAGCTCACGTGGCCGGTCACACAGGGCGTGAGCTGCGTCCTGGGCACGCACGATGGGCCACGTGGCAGGAGGAACAGGAAACAACGCGGCCCCCCAGACAGCCCAGGGAGTGCAGCCCTGGAGCCAGGGTGCCCAGAGCAGAACAGCCCCTACGATGGGTGAGGCCCGTGGCGCGTGCAGAAGTCTGTCTTTGTGCACGATCAGGCCTAGTAAAATGCTTCCTGGAGGTGAGTTTGCTGAAACATAAGCACCTCTAGCCATCAGACAGAGGGTGGGGGGAACAAAAAGGAAAAACAACAACAAAAAAACTCAAAAAACAAAGAGTGCCTCCAGCTCCGTCGAGGTCTGTGGAATAGACAGTGTCATCACGAGCACTGCACTCACAGTGGGCAGCACGGGAGCCCAGAGGGGCTGGGGGGCTGCGTGGAGGAGGCCGAGTCCCCTGTCCTACCACCAGCTCCCGTGGCACCCAGGGCAGGTGCACGACGCACCAGCCTCACTCCCCAGCAGCACAGCGTGGCAGGGGCGAGGGAAGGGGAGCAGGCAGAAGGGCCCCAGTGCAGGGGAGAGTGACGCCTGCCCTCCCTCCCTAGGGAGTTGCCCCTGAGCCACAGAGACAGCGTTAGGGAAGCTACGCGGGGGCCTCCTGATCAGGCCGCACAGACAACTGACCCCGAGAGTGTAGGTACAGGGTGCCGGGAGCCAGCCCACAGCCACAGATGGAGCTGGCTAAGGGGTCCTAAACCAGCAGGCCCCCCATGGCATCTGGAGGAGGCTGGAGCGGGGGCTCCCAGGAACCACAGGCCGGACCCTGTGGGAAGGGACGCCCCCAGGCCGTTCATCTGGTTCTGCAACTGTGGAGGCTCCCAAGCACCTGGGGTCCTGTCCTCATCCCAGCCCTCTGACGGCAGGCCAGAGACCCCTTGTGTGTCTCGGGACCCTCAGGTCAGCCAGCCCACCTCCCACTAAGAAGCTTCCACCAAGCCTGGAAGGCAACACCAAAGCCCAGGGCGCTCCCCGCATCCTGGAATCCACGCAAGGGCAGCTGGGTCTGTGAGGATGTTGAACCAGCACTCGCGGAGCACAGCACGGTCCCCAGAAACACACCCAACACCCTGCTTCCGTGTCCAAGCCAGCCAGCTCACTCGCTGAAAAACAAATCCTAAAGGAGGGCGGCGAGAGCAGCCAGGAAGAACATGTGGGTGGGTTCAGGGAGGCTCCTGGAGGGCCTGAGTCTTCGGGGACGTCTCCAAATCTCATAGCACCCAGTGTGCCCAGCAAGCAAAGGCAGGAAGGGGTTCCAGCGAGAGCTGGAGCCTGTTGGTCTGCACCACCAAGAGCTGCAGTCTGTCTGTCTGCACCGCCAAGAGCTGGAGTCTGTCCGTCTGCACTGGCCGAGCAACCCTTTCCTCTCACTTAGCATGTGTCACGCCTGCCTCAAGAGAAACCACAGCACTTCTTCCTGCTCCCAAAGGTAGGGGCCAGGGCCTCCCACATATCCCATTAATGCTCTGCCAGGCTGTTTCTGGGACGTTCTGTGCTCCCAAGGTTCCACCTGGGTTCAGAGAAATTTCAGGAAAGGCGAGGTGGGGTTTCAAAGAACAGAACAGCTTTGTTCTCCTGCCGACGAAGCTGTATAGGCACCACAGAGAGGAGGGAGGACTCCACGCACCTTCACCTCCAGGCCATAGGGCTGGGGGCATGGAAAGCATGGCCTGTGAGGGGCTTCTGAGGCCGGTCACCCTCAGTCCCCTGAGCCAGCAAACTCCTCAGCGTCCCAGTGCGTGGAGACAGATGCACACACGGGCCCCGCAGCACTGCTGTTAACAGAGAAAACCCAGAACCACCTACACGTCCCCCAGCACAACCACCCCACGGGGCACCCTCCTCAGCTCCAGGAGGCAGGAACAGGCACCGCGCAGGCAGGCGACAGCAGGAGTCACACCGCTGTGCTCTGAGTCAGGCCTTGGTCCAAGCACTTTACGCAATTTACCTATTCAACTCTGGCAACCTCACGGCAGCTGTTAGGATTGCCCTCCTGTTTTACAAAGAAGGAAACTGAAGCACTGAGAGGTTCTGCCACTGGCACTGGGTCATGCAGCCCCAAAGCAGCCAAGCTGAGTCAATACATCCTCACTCACAGGTGAGGCCACCCAGGCCTGCGCCCTGATGTGCTGTGCAGGCTCTGCCGAGCGACGCCCGGGACTCCAGGTCCCTGTCCACATGAAAGCCCCATGCCTCACACCCACACTCCGCCCCGTCCCTCACTCCCGCACTCCGCCCCGAGCCTCACTCCGGCCCGTCCCTCACACCCACACTCCGCCCCGCCCCTCACTCCCGCACTCCGCCCCGCCCCTCACTCCCGCGCTCCGCCCCGCCCCTCACTCCCGCGCTCCGCCCCGCCCCTCACACCCGCACTCCGCCCCGCCCCTCACTCCGGCCCGCCCCTCACACCCACACTCCGCCCCGCGCCTCACTCCCGCACTCCGCCCCGCCCCTCACTCCCGCACTCCGCCCCGCCCCTCACTCCCGCACTCCGCCCCGCCCCACACCCGCGCTCCGCCCCGCGCCTCACACCCGCGCTCTGCCCCGCCCCTCACTCCCGCACTCCGCCCCTCACTCCCGCGCTCCGCCCCGCCCCTC
>NC_037670.1:19327308-19412555 GCF_003255815.1 Theropithecus gelada
CTCCGCCCCTCACTCCCGCGCTCCGCCCCGCCCCTCACTCCCGCACTCCGCCCCCCGCCCCTCACTCCCGCACTCCGCCCCGCCCCTCACACCCGCACTCCGCCCCGCCCCTCACACCCGCACTCTGCCCCGTCCCTCACTCCGGCCCGTCCCTCACTCCCACACTCTGCTCTGTGCCGGCTGCTGGAGCCAACACCTTACCTGTGTGGTTTGAAAACTGGACAGAGTTTACCGCGTCGATCTCAAATCCCAAAACCTGCAAGATAGAGAAGGAACAGGTAGGCATAAGAGAGCCAGGTCTGGGGTTCCACGAACCCCAGCAGGCACTGACTCAGAAGAGGGGAGTAAATGAGCCCCGGCCAGCATGGGGCCCCCAGGTGCAGGCCGGAGGGCCGACGTGTCAGAGCAGGAGGCTCTCCCCAAGTCACAGGTGACATTGGCACGTCCAGGGCCTCGAATGTCTGGAGCTGGGTTTCCCTCTCTGGGGAGCAACCAGCCCGGGAGGGCATCGCCCGGCCCACAGCACCTCCATGGAGAAGCACTTCATGCATCATTCCAGAAATCGCACCCAACAAAAGCCCTCAATAAGACTAATAAACTAAACAGTAAAACGAAGACAATACCCGTCTGTCCAGACACTGAACAGAGGCTGCGAGGCTGTCTCTGCTGCGAAAACGTGGGCGTCTACCCCACCCCTTGGAGGAAGCCAGGCCAAGGGCCCCGTGGGCAGCACACATGGCTGAAAAGCCTGAGTGAGAGACAGGGAGTGGGTTCGTGAGGACAGAGAGGGAGGGAAAGGGTGAGGGTTCCAGACAGATGGAGAGGGAGGACAGAACCCACGGAGCGGTGGCCTCCTTCCCATATCTCCAGGGGCCAAGACCGGCCTCTACTAGTATGGGGGGCCATCCCCACCCTCTCCCGTGCACCAGGAATGCCCCAAACCCTCTCTTCCTGCTGCATGTGGACAGCCAATCACCCTTGAGTTCCACCTTCATGTTCAAAGCCAGTGTGTCAGCACTAGGAGAGCGGCTGTTTCCAGGGAGGGGCTTCTGGGGCTTCTCAAATTTGTTTCTTCACTGGGTGGGGTTTGCTTTGTGATAATGAGTTGAGCTATCTGCTTAGGATTTGTATTCACCAAGGTCTTTCTCTGAAGTTGGCATTATCACTAAACTAAGGAAACACGTTAACAGTCTTAGTAATCTAAAAAGTTAAAATTGGCCGGGCGCGGTGGCTCAAGCCTGTAATCCCAGCACTTTGGGAGGCCGAGACGGGCGGATCACGAGGTCAGGAGATCGAGACCATCCTGGCTAACACGGTGAAACCCCGTCTCTACTAAAAAAATACAAAAAACTAGCCGGGCGAGGTGGCGGGCGCCTGTAGTCCCAGCTACTTCGGAGGCTGAGGCAGGAGAATGGCGTGAACCCGGGAGGCGGAGCTTGCAGTGAGCTGAGATCCGGCCACTGCACTCCAGCCTGGGTGACAGAGCAAGACTCCGTCTCAAAAAAAAAAAAAAAAAAAAAAAAAAAAGTTAAAATTAGCACTTTGCGGCCAGGCGCAGTGGCTCATGCCTGTAATCCCGGGACTTTAGGAGGCCGAGGTAGGAGTACAGATTGAGGTCAGGAGTTCAAGACCAGCCTGGGCAACGTGGCAAAAACCCTGTCTCTAAAAAAAACAGAGAAATTAGCCGGGCGTGGTGGCACACGCCCGCAGTCCCAGCTACTCGGGAGGCTGAGGTGGGAGGATCACTGAGCCCAGGATGTGGAGGCTGCAGTGAGCCGTGATGGCACCACTGCACTCTAGCCTGGGTAACAGAGTGAGGCCCTATCTCAAAAAACATAAAAATAAACATAAAAAATAAAATTGGCACTTTGCAAATGCACTAGCCCAAATCCACAGCCTCTATATACAGATGGCTTGCAGTATTTCCAATCCTTTAAAATTCTAACCGACTGTGAAGAAACAGATATTAAGCAACGATGACACAAATCCTGAAAATCCTGCCAAAATATTCTGCTCCACTGCTTCTGGGTGTGTAGATAATTAATCCTTTGGGGCTGGCAAATGTATCCGAGAATGAAGTCGCTATTTTCTGCTTTTAAATGAGAGCACGAGCGAGCTGAGCCTCTGGGCTGGCATCTCCACTTCACACACCCCATCAAAATCAGCCTATTCATCAGCATTGCAAGCTGGTCTGGATGCTTCCAGAGTCTACCCATCCAACTTCATGTGCAAGACAAAGCCAGACTCAGAAGACGACAATGCATGGTGGGGCGGGGTGCCGAGGTCCAGGACAGGAGCCTGGGACCCCAGAGAAAGGGGTCTCCCGCTGTTACACTCGTCCTTCAGCTGGAACCCATCCCTCTGTGCCAGACCGTGCCTCTGGAACTGGCATCTCTGTACAGCAGTGGCGCCTTCCCAGGCACCGCCAGGAGGTACCAAGAGTGTGAAACTGAAGCCTGCGAAGAGAATAGGCTTCTGCCAGCGGCACTCTTCTTCCCCAGGGGCTCTTCTCCCCGCAGGGGCAGCGGTAGTGACCGTCCCTTCCCATAGCAGCAGCAGAATCCACTTTGGGGCTTTCCCACCACCGGCAGAATTCCTCATCACATGCCCCCACAGACCGCCAGCACCCGCCAGTTGGCAGATACCTGCCTTCCCAGCTCCAAGTTCTAAAGAGCCCAGCAATTCTCTCGTATCCCAGGGTCAGCTGCCTGGAGCCGATGCTGGCAGGGTCTTCTCCACGACACCTGTGTTCCCTTTTTGCCTTCTCTGTTTTCTCAATACCTGGCTGAACAGCCTCCACAATTGTTGCTCTGGTTTCTGTTTCTGGACTGGACCCTGCCTGATACACCTCATCTTTCCCCACCCCCCAGGGAGCCAAGGACAGACTGGTTCTTGGCCCAAGGTTCAGCACAGCAGGCAGCTGGGCTCTCCACAACGCTCCCCTCCCGCCCGGAGCGTGGGCCCCAGTTCCGTCTCCTCCACAGACATCACAGGAAGCGCCTTCAACAAGGACAGGCCGGTGCCCTGTGAGCAGCCCTGCCGACTGATGGGACCAGCTTGGGATCCCCGTTAGGGACAGCATCGCTGGTCTGTGTATGTGAATCACCTTATTTTACAGTAAACCCTGTCCCTACAATGGCCTATGGGGCTCTTCGGTGTCAGAATTCTAATAATGACCTTCAGGGGTCCCGCTCACCCTCAGGCAACCCCCTGAGTGTAGGTGAAACCTGTCAGTGTAATAAGATCTCTCTTCCATGAGGATCTTCTTATCCAGGAGAGTCTAAGTGAATGACATGAGCCCTTCAAAAGCAGGGTTTTCTCAGGCTGATGGGCAGAAGGAAAGATCAGAGATTGGAAGTTAAAGAAGGACTCAACGACTGTTGCTGGCTTTGAAGATGGATTGGGTCACGTGATTGCCAGATGCAATAGTGTAGGTCAGCTTTACATATACTCATTATTAAAAACAGTCATGTGGCCAGGCACAGTGGCTCACACCTGTGATTGCAGCACTTTGAGAGGCCAAGGCTAGATGATTGATCACTTAAGGCCAGGAGTTCAAGACCAGCCTGAGCAACATAGCATGATTCCATCTCTATTTTTTAAAAAATTGAGTCATAAAACCTACAATTATGTAAATTATATTATTATTATTATTATTATTTTTTTTTTTTTTTTTTTTTTTGAGAGGGAGTCTGGCTCTGTCGCCCAGGCTGGAGTGCAGTGGCCGGATCTCAGCTCACTGCAAGCTCCGCCTCCCGGGTTTACGCCATTCTCCTGCCTCAGCCTCCCGAGTAGCTGGGACCACAGGCGCCCGCCACTTCTCCCGGCTAGTTTTTTGTATTTTTTAGTAGAGACGGGGTTTCACCGTGTTAGCCAGGATGGTCTTGATCTCCTGACCTCGTGATCCGCCCGTCTCGGCCTCCCAAAGTGCTGGGATTACAGGCTTGAGCCACCGCGCCCGGCTATATTATTATTTTTTGAGACAGGGTCTCGCTCTGTCACCCAGGCTGGAGTGCAGTGGCACATTCATAGCTCACTACAGCCTTGAATTCCTGGGATCAATAGATCCACCCTCTTCAGCCTCCTGAGTAGCTAGGACTACAGGTGCATGCTGCCACACCTGGCTCATTTTTATATTTTTTTGTTGAGACAGAGTCTCACTATGTTGCCCAGGCTGGTCCTGAACTCCTAAGCTCAATTAATTATCCTCCCTTGGCTTCCCAAAGTGCTGGGACTACAGGTACCAGCCACTGCACCCAGACTACATAAATTATATTAAAAGCAAACTTAATAAATATTCTAGCCTCACTACTTCCTAGTTTACTAGCAATTTACCCCATCTGTTGTCTACTGAGCTCTTGGTGTCTATTGAGTCTACAGTGAGGAACACTACATGATGGCGGCTGCTGCACAGCTCTTTCCTAAGCAGGCTGGTAGCTTACCTTCAGCCATAGTGGCAGTGTTCACACCACAGAGTTTGGCAATACATACTCTAAATCAGACACGAGGGCTGGGCACGGTGGCCCACACCTGTAATCCCAGCAGAACATACTCTAAACCAGACATGAGGGCCGGGCTCACGCCTGTAATCCCAGCAGAACATACTCTAAATCAGACATGAGGGCCGGGCATGGTGGCTCACACCTGTAATCCCAGCAGAACATACTCTAAATCAGACATGAGGGCCGGGCTCACGCCTGTAATCCCAGCAGAACATACTCTAAATCAGATATGAGGGCCGGGCAAGGTGGCTCACGCCTGTAATCCCAGCAGAACATACTCTAAATCAGGTATGAGGGCCGGGCACAGTGGCTCACGCCTGTAATCCCAGCAGAACATACTCTAAATCAGATATGAGGGCCGGGCAAGGTGGCTCACGCCTGTAATCCCAGCAGAACATACTCTACATCAGGTATGTGGGCCAGGCACGGTGGCTCACACCTGTAGTCCCAGCACTTTGGGAGGCTGAGGCAGGTGGATCACCTGAAGTCAGGAGTTCGAGACCAGCCTGGCCAACATGGCAAAACCCCGTCTCTACTAAAATTACAAAAATTAGCTGGGCATGGTGGTGCATGCCTGTAATCCCAGCTACTCAGGAGGCTGAGGCAGGAGAATCGCTTGAACCTGGGAGGCGGAGGTTACGCTGAGCTGAGATCACACCACTGCACTCCGGCCTGGGTGACAGAGAGAGACTCCATCTCAAAAAAAATTCAAATCAAATCAAATCACTCAGTTAGGTATGAGCAAGACTCTCTGATGTCCATACCTGCTGTGAGGGTCCACTGAGGCCTGTGGACTACTGCGTCATCCCCCTTCCTGGGATGGTCTTATCAGACCACCGTGCTACTGTTTTTGTTTTCGTTTTGTTGTTTTTTTTTTTTTAGACAAGATCTCACTCTGCTGCCCAGGCTGGAGTCCAGTGGCACAATCTCAGCTCGCTGCAACCTCTGCCTCCTGGGCTCAAGAGATTCTCCTGCCTCCCGAGTAGCTGGGACTACAGGCATGTTTCACCATGCCTGGCTAATTTATTTTTTATTTTTTGTAGAGATGGGGTCTCACTATATTGCCCAGGCTGGTCTTGAACTCCTGGGCTCAAGCGATCCTCCCACCTCAGTCTCCCAAAGTGCTGCGATTACAAGGCATGAGCCATCATGCCTGGCCTGTGCTACGGTTCTGCTCCGAGCTCCCCTCAATGTGCATTCCCCAGCCCCACCTCCAGATGTACCCCTCTAAACACAGCCCTTGAGGGTCTGCTGTGTCCACAGGATGAAGCCCAGACCCCCGAAGCGTCCCACTCCCACAGCTGATGCCCCTGGCTGCTGGGTCGCCCACCACCCTGTGAACTCCTCACTAGGCTGCAGAGCCCTGGGCACCTTCTGAGCCCCCAAAAGCTCTGAAACCCCTGTGCCTGGCCAGCTCCCCTCTCTCAACTCAGACTGTCCTTCTTTCAGCCTCCAAGACCCTGCTGCAACTGTGCCTACGTAGCCTCCGCGACAGCACATGAAGAACGAGGGTTCTTCAGGATTGGGGCTCCCTGCCAGGCCTGGTCAAAGTCCCTGGTCTCTGGCAAACCCACTGCTGCCACAGAACAGCCTGGGTGTCTCCACCAAACGGTCTGAAGGACAAGCTTCTGCTCAGCCTCTACCGCAAGGCGTAAGTCCGCTCCAGCTGCCTAGGAAGGACCAGCGGGCTAAAAGGCCACTACATAAAGGGAACAAGCGCCAAGCACACAGGGGAGCCAGGGTGGGAAAACCCGCGGGGCCCGCAGCCAGGGGGCAGGAAGAGGGGGGCTGGGATTTGCACCCTCATCTGTGCGAGGTATTGGGGCTCCCCCACCCGCCGGAGTGCGCCCCGTCTGCTGCCGGGAGAGAAAGCCGGTCAGATGGCTACACTCTGCCCTGGGGGGGTCAAAATAATCCCAGCAGAGTCTAGGCCAGTGGGATGGCTTGGAAAGGGTTTCAACGTCCTCATGGGAACTTCCTGCGGTTGGGGGGTTGGGGAGCCACGGCGGCAATCACTGGGGCGGGGCAAGGGCTTTCAACCTTGTTAGTCATCTGGTCCAGCCACAAGAGCAGCGGAGGCGGCAGAACCACTGGCGAGCTCTCGGACTCCCTTCTCCCCGCCGCCCATAACAGGAGCTCATCCTCTGCCAGGCGCAGCCCCCAGTCCTCCTCCCTCCGCCGGGCCGGTCCTGTGAGCAACCCTCCTCCTGCCCACGTGCGGCAGTGGCTGCCTCGGGCTCCTCCCAGGGCCCACGTGCGCGCCGTAGCGGCAGCATCCCACCCTGCTCACAGTAAGGCAGACAGCGAGACACAGCGAGACACTACGTGAGCGTGGTGGCTCAGCTGATCCTCCTCCTCCCGGGACGCAGAGTGACTCAGAGCGGCAGGAGTGGGGGAAGCTCTGGAACATTCCAGCGCAGCTCCTCCACCCCAGCCTGACCACCCTGGTTCCAGGCGTTCCGGGGAGAGCCGGGTGAGTGCTGGCAGCAGCAGAAACCTCCCTGTAGCTTGTTTTGCAGCGACCTCTGACCACTTTAGGAAATCGGAATGAGGACAGAGGATGGGAGAGATCACGTGACTGCTTCACCCTGATCAACCTGGGGCCCGAGCACCCTGTGTCCCTCCCACTGTCTGTCACTGGTCAGCCCTACAATCCAAGTCAACCATGTCCTTCGTCCTACAAACTCCAAGCGGAATTTCTGGTAGAAATGGCCCTGAGCCCCCCCCAGAGCAGTCTCCCCTCATCCCTCACCCACCCGTGACTCAGTCTTCACAGCTCCAGGGTCCATCACCTGGGCCCCCAGAGCACATGGACACCCAGCCCTGTACTTCCAGGTTCACGGTACCGCACAGGGACCGTGCACTGGCTGGTCAGGGGCTGCCAGGTGCTGGGCTCACTGCAAAGTGCTAAGGGAAGGCAGAGGTCATGGCTGGGCTCAGAAGTACCCAGATGGCCAGACAGCTGGGGGCTGAGTCCAGGGACTGCCAAAGCAACATTCCTGACCCAATATGGGCTCCCTGGCGTGACCTCAGGCCCTGTCCACCCCCACAGCGTACAGCAAAAATGCCACCTTATTCTAGCTCCAAAGTTGGCTCCACAGGGCCTCACACCCGCTGCACCCTCCTCCTAGAGGCCGTTCCTCCCTGTGCCCTGGCCAGCAGAGCTCCACCTAGTGCTGGCTCCCTTCCGCCCCTTGGAACTCGCTCCCACGCACAGCAACTGGCCCTTGGGGTTAGCCAAACCTGTGTGCACCGCAGTTTCCTCGTTTAGCTGTCCTAGGTCAACCACATTCCCAGCGGCTTGGCAACTGTCACAGGTAAGGAGATGGGACAAGAGGCTGAGCAGGGCTACCCACCTGCTTCAGGAATGGGGAAAGCTGCCAAGAGAAGTGGCCAAGGACAGGGACAGGGACTGGCAGGCTTGTCTTGGCCACAGAACCCTTTAAAACAGAGACCCCATGCAGAGCCGGGGAATAGACGGGCACAGGGCGGTGCTCTGTGGGCAGTAAGGGAGGCACTGCCGGCCCCTCCCCGGCGGGTCGCACGGTTTTTTGCTCAGCCCATCTCTGACAACTCCTTTCTTCCTTTCTCCTTGAGAAGTTCCCTCTGTTCTTATTCCTCGGCGTCACTCACTTTGTGAACTGGGCGCACATGATTCCATTTCAAAAGCTCTGTGTGGGTGTGTGTGCACCCGCAGACACCAAGGCCAAGAAGCCACAAAGCCAGTCAGCAGCCCCAGTGTCCCTGAAGCTGCCCGCTCTGCAGATCCGCCCCTCCCTTTCCAGAGAATGGCAGTCACGCCAAGCCTCCTAAGAAGGGGGAAGTCACTCACAGGAAAGACGGGGGGTCAGCCAACACTGGGGCCTGCAGAGCAACACACCACACACACACACACGTGCACACATGCTTCCCATGACACACACGTGCATGCCCAGACGTGCACACATCCCCCATACACATATGCATCCCACATGCACACATACCATGTATGCACACACACACCATGTACACATATGCACACCATGTACACACACACCATGTACACCCCATGTGCACACACGCACACCCATACACACCATGTGCACACACGCACACCATGTACACACAAGCACACCCACATACACACCGTGTACACATAGGCACACCCACACACCATGTACACACAAGCACACCCACATATATGCCATGTACACAGACGCACACCATGTACACACATGCATACCCATACACACACACCATGTACACACACGCACACCATGTACACACACCATGTACACACAGGCACACCCAAATACACACCATGTACACACAAGCACACCCACATACACACCATGTGCACACAAGCACACCCACATACACACCATGTACACACAAGCACACCCACATACCATGTGCACACAAGCACACCCACATACACACACCATGTACACACATACCATGCACACACAAGCACACCCACATACACACACCATGTACACAGCATGTACACACACGCACACCATGTACACACAAGCACACCCACATACATACACACCATGTACACACACATACCATGTACACACAAGCACACCCACACACCATGTACACACACACCATGTACACACAAGCATACCCACATACACACCATGTACACACAAGCAC
Source organism: Theropithecus gelada (assembly GCF_003255815.1). Classification (NCBI taxonomy): domain Eukaryota; kingdom Metazoa; phylum Chordata; class Mammalia; order Primates; family Cercopithecidae; genus Theropithecus; species Theropithecus gelada. The sequence continues at coordinate 19,336,452 of NC_037670.1, forward strand.
ACCCACATACACACACATGTACACACACACACACCATGTACACACATGCACACCCACATACATACACCATGTACACACATGCACACCATGTACACACATGCACAACCACATACACATACACACACATATGCACCGATGTGGGCTAGAGCCAGAGGCAAGAGGGAAAAATAGATCAGAAAATGGGACCAATAGGCTGGGTGCAGTGGCTCATGCCTGTAATCCCAACACTTTGGGAGGCTGAGGCGAGTGCATCGCCTGAGGTCAGGAGTTCAAGACCAGCCTGGGCAACATGGTGAAACCCTGTGTCTACCAAAATACAAAAATTGGCTGGGCACAGTGGCTCATGCCTGTAATCCCAGTATTTTGGGAGGCTGAGGCGGCCGGATCACAAGGTCAGGAGATCGAGACCATCCTGGCTAACACAGTGAAACCCCGTCTCTACTAAAAATAGAAAAAAATTAGCTGGGCATGGTAGCGGGCGCCTGTAGTCTCAGCTACTCGGGAGGCTGAGGCAGGAGAATGGCGTGAACCTGGGGGGCGGAGCTTGCAGTGAGCTGAGATCCGGCCACTGCACTCCAGCCTGGGCGACAGAGCAAGACTCTGTCTCAAAAAAAAAAAAAAAAAAAAGACAAAATACGAAAATTAGCCTGGCGTGGTGGAGCCTGCCTGTAGTCCCAGCTACTCGAGAGGCTAAGGCAGGAGAATAGCAAGAACCCGGGAAGTGGAAGCTGCAGTGAGCTGAGATCACGCCACTGCACTCCAGCCTGGGTGACAGAGTGAGACTCGGTCTCAAAAAAAAAAAAAAAAAGAGGAGACAAGGAAAATGGGACCGATAAGTTCCTGTTTTTCTCCATGACAGCCAAACAGGAATAACAGAAACCTCAGTCCCAAACTAAGAGAGTCACAAAAGCAAGAAACTAGCCAAAATTTTGTTCCTTCTTGGAGAAAGAGTAAAGAAAAAGAAGAAATACCAGAAAAAAAACACCTGTTTCCTGGATTGGGACACATTCTGGCTCAGACTCAGGGATTGGCAGAGGCCACAGAGAGAGAGAGAGAGAATCTCAACTAGATGGGAGGAAAGCCAGCTGTCCAGCGTGGCCCGGAGAGCACGTGGGAACGTTCCGAGGACTCTCAGACACATCTCCAACCTGCAGCACCAGCGTCACCTCTAGGGAAGTTAGTGAGGGCCACTCGAGGCAGGAAGGAGGCACACTTCAGTGCTGGCTCTTTTTTTTTTCTTTTCTTTTCTTTTTGAGGCTTAGTCTTGCTCTGTCGCCTGGGCTGGAGTGCAGTGGTGCAATCTCGGCTCACTGCATCCTCCACCTCCTGGGTTTAAGCATTTCTCCTTCCTCACCGGCTCCCCCCCACCCCGGCCCCCGAGTAGATGGGATTACAGTAGTGTGCCACCACGCCCAGCTATTTTTTGTATTTTTAGTAGAGACGGGGTTTCACCATGTTGGCCAGGCTGGTCTCGAACTCCTGACCTCAGATGACCCACCCACCTCAGCCTCCCAAAGTGCTGGGATTACAGGTGTGAGCCACCGTGCCTGGCCCAACGATGGCTTTTTTGTGCTGTTTGCAAATGCAAGTCACCTTGAAAAATGTTAAGGCAAAAATGATGCCTTTTAAAAGGCAGGGTGGTACTCTTCCAGGATCTTACCAGTGCAGTTCTCAAGAAACAGAAGGCTCTTTCTATCCTAGGAATTCTAAGAAAAAATGTAAAGGTTTTTCAAAACACTAGATTTTTGTTTTGTTTTGTTCTTGTTTTTTTTTTTTTTTTTTTGAGACGGAGTCTTGCTCTGTCCGCCAGGCTGGAGCACAGTGGTGCGATCTCGGTTCACTGCAAGCTCCACCTCCCAGGTTCACACCATTCTCCCGCCTCAGCCTCCCGAGTAGCTGGGACTACAGGCGCCACCACCACGCCTGGCTGATTTTTTGTATTTTCAGTAGAGATGGGGTTTCACCATGTTAGCCAGACTGGTTTCGATCTCCTGACCTTGTGATCCGCCCGCCTCGGCCTCCCAAAGTGCTGGGATTACAGGCGTGAGCCACCGCGCCTGGCCAACACCAGGCGTTTTGACCATTTCCCCAAGAGAACCCCCAGCGATGACACATCTCTGAAGAAGAGGCCACCTTGCAGAGCAGGGGATTTGTTTTTTCTTTTTTGAGACAGGGTCTACCTAGTGCACTGGTATTCTCTGTCAACTTTCTGGTTAAAAATACATTGTATTGGCCAGGCACGGTGGCTCACGCCTGTAATCCCAGCACTTTGGGAGGCCGAGACGGGCGGATCATGAGGTCAGGAGATCGAGACCGTCCTGGCTAACACGGTGAAACCCCGTCTCTACTAAAAATACAAAAAAATGAGCCGGGCGATGTGGCGGGCGCCTGTAGTCCCAGCTACTCGGGAGGCTGAGGCAGGAGAATGGCGGGAACCCGGGAGGCGGAGCTTGCAGTGAGCTGAGATCCAGCCACTGCACTCCAGCCTGGGTGACAGAGCGAGACTCCGTCTCAAAACAAACAAACAAACAAACAAAAAACCATTGTATTTCCATACATGTTTATTTTTTATTTTATTTTATTTTTTTTTGAGACAGGGTCTCACTCTTGTCACCCAGGCTGGAGTGCAATGGCACCATCACAGGTCACTGCATCCTCCACCTCCCGGGCTTAGGTGATCCTCCCACTTCAGCTTCCCAAGTAGGTGGGACTACAGATGCGAGTCACATAGCCAGCTTTTTTTTTCTTGTAGAGATGGAGTCTTGCTGTGTTGCCCAGGCTGGTCTCAAACTCCCAGGCTCAAGTGATCCACCCACCTCGGCCTCTGAAAGCACTGGGATCATAAGTATGAGCCGCCGCACCTGGGCTTGGGGATTCTTAAATATTCGAAGATAGAAATCAGCTCCTGACTTGAGGGCCCTCAAGCAACCCCCTTGGGACCCCATCGTGCATCTCTGGGAGCCCGGGGTAACTCGCTGCTCGCGTCCAGGAGCTGCTAAAGTGCTGAGGTCCCAAAGCTCTGCAGCTTCTACTCCTGGCCATAGAAGCGGGGCCCAGTAAGCAGGTGGGACCCTCGACCTCTGCCACAGCTACTTTTGCCAACGTCACTCAGCAGGTAGGAGTCAGAGCAGGTGCTGACATCCAGGGTTCCAGGGCAGGGAGCCCCCTGCTTCTTCCTGTGGGGTGTCTGAGCCACAGTCCGCCTGCCAGCAGGCATGGCATTGAGGCCCCGGACGGAGCCAGCCACCTCACAGCATCTTGTGGTGGGGGCTGCAGGGAGTCCCACGGTCTTGCCTTCTGGTCTCTGCAATGTGGTATTTAAATGGTTCTTGAGCTAAGGCCCCAAGTTAGATTGACAAAGCCATGGAATTCAATCATTTAATGCCTGATGTCTACGACCTCCTCCCTAGGAGCGGCCCTATGAGAGCACACGTGCACTGTGGTCCTGCAGCACAGGGGTCACTTATGTCTGAGGCAGCAGTGCCTGGTGCCTGGCCTCAGCTGCTCCAGAGGCTGACAGATGAAGGACACCGACGTCACCCAGCCAGCGGGAGCCACTACCTCTCCACCTGGCCGGGACGCACAGGGTCAGGACAGGCTTGCCTCTCCCCACAGGGCAGCTACTGGCCTTCGATGTACTCAGGACAATCTCTGCACAGCCCAGTTTGGAGACTCATGGCTGTGCTGCTCCCCTCGTTTCCAAAAACGACAGCTTGACGTCATCAACTTCTGGGCCTTTAATTCACCCCTTGATTTGTGCCACTTTCAAATTTCTCTGAAGGCTCCTACTGGAAGGAAGGCCCTTTCCAGACTGAATGCTGGACCCTCGAAGGGTATGTTTAACTGAAACCTGCGAAGGGGATTCTATTTGGAAAAAGGATATTTGGGTTGGGCGCGGTGGCTCACACCTGTAATCCCAGCACTTTGGGAGGCTGAGGGGGGCAGATTACCTGAGGTCAGGAGCTCAAGACCAGCCTGGCCAACATGGTGAAACCCCATCTCTACTAAAAAGAAATACAGAAAAATTAGTCAGGCATTGTGGCACATACTTGTAATCCCAGCTGCTCAGGAGGCTGAGGCAGGAGAATTGCTTGTACCTGGAAGGGGGAGGTTGCAGTGAGCCGAGATTGCACCACTGCACTTCAGCCTGAGCGATGGAGCGAGACCCTCGTCTCAAAAACAAACAAAAAAAAAAATGAAAGAAAGAAAAAGAAAAAGGATCTTTGCAGATGTAAGATTCCAAGATGAGATCACACCAGATGATCCGGGTGGGCCTGAATCCCACGTCAAGTGTGCTTTTCAGAGAGCACACGGGGCGGAGGCCACGTGAGGACAGAGACAGAGACTGGAGTGATTTGGCTGTAAGCTCCAGAAGCCTGGGGCCACCAAGAGCCGGAGGAGGCCGGGGAGGACCCTCATATGGAGGGAGCATGGCCCTGCCCACACCCTGCTCTCAGACTTCTGGCCCCCAGACTATGGGAGGTGAATTTCTGCTACAGCGAGCCACCTGGTTATGGCAGTCCGGGCAAACTCCTACATGATCCTAAGGCTGCCTACGGTATTTTCACTCCAGCAAACTCATATATAACCCTACGGCTGTGTACCTTAGGGTTATGGAAGCAATAGGACAAAGGGGGTTGGGAAGCTGCCCTGAGGGCCCAGGATCTCCTCCACGCAGTGAGGCCTATAGAAACACGTGAGCTGCTGAACTGATGAGCCGGGAAGGCTTTCCACAGATACACACCCAGGGCTCCAAAGAGCCAAACCTCCCAGCCCCGGAAGAGCCTGAGGTTTCCTACACCCAAGAGGAAGTCCTACCAATGTGGAAGGGCAGCCACTCGTTCCCTCCACTCCTTCCTGCCTAGAATCCAAGCCAGAGCAGTGGGGAAGTGTCCCACCCCAAGGCGCATCCCATGGCCTGTCCTTGGGCAGGTCTATGCTTGGCTCAGGCAGCCCCCCGATTCCTCTCCATGCACCCCCAGACCTCGAGCCTGTCAATCTGCAAACCCAAATCATGCTGCCTGACACACTGCACCTCCTGCCAGCACTGGTCATGCCAACATGTTCCCTCCTTAAGTTCTCTGCCACTAAAATGAACCTTGGGCTTAGGCCCAGAAACAAAATCCAAACACAGGCTCAAGGTTTTGCTCTGCCCAGGGAGGGAGGCTGCCTCCTGGCTGCAGAGCGACACACGGAGAGGACCTGGCAGAAAGTGGCTGGGGAGAATAGCTCTGAAGTCCAGATGTGCAGATGGTCCAGTCATGACAAACCTGTGCTACACTCACAGGGAATCAGTGGGAGCTCCCTGGCAATGGGCATACCCCAAGTCTGGCATGAAGGGCACAAGGAGCCCTGGTGCTATCTTGCAAACAGGTATTGTGCCTAGTTTGCAAGTAAGACTCCGGAAGGCTCAGAAACCAGGGCCAGATCCCTCAGCTGGAATTCCAAGATGAGGAGACACCTGCTTTGAGGTGGGACCCCCAGACACCTGGGTCAGTCCCCATAAGGAGCCTCTCCAGCCACCCTGCTACATGCCACACCCCTGAGGCATTCTCCAGTCTCATTCCAAGTAGCAATGAGGCAAATCTCTGGGGCCCAGCCAGAGGCTCTGTTCTGCCGGTTTGTAAGTTTTCTTTCCCTACATTCAGCCATGTGAACAAGGCTTTGGAGTCCTAAGCCATACGATGATGATCAAAATCAAGAACAAACTCTCGCAAGAGCAGCTCTAGACTTTGGGGACGCTTCCCCTTGGAACTGCGGCTGGAAGCGGCAAACGCCAGCCCCAAGGCCACTTCCAGGCTCTGTCTCCCAGTCCCTCCTGTGCCCACTAAGGCTGGTCCAGGCTGGTTGGGTCGCTGGCCATCTCAGCCCCTCCCTCATCGTATTGTTTCTGCTTGTCCAGCCGGTATTGGACGTCGGGGTATGGGAGCAAAACGCCTGCATGGAACCCTGTGGAGCCCACAGGTAAGGACGCCGGGCACTGGGGAGACCCCAGGTAGGAAGAGCAGCACCATCCTTACGAGGCTCCACCTGAGGTGAGCAATCAGAGGACACCCCTCCCTTGAGTCACTGGGAGTTAGAGAACAAGGGACATTGCTGGAGTATCCCGAGGGAGTCAAAGAAGGAAACAGTTTGCCCAGTGAAGTAGGAGGTGGACGGAAGGAGGGACGGGACAGACGTTGCAGGACCTGCACACTTCTGCCAAGACAGCAGATGCTGTCCTTAGAGCCCCCTGGTTCCACACTCCCTGGCTGCCCCTGCTTTAGAGACCCTGCACCTTTCTTCCCAAGCCCAGTCCTACTTCTGACTCTGCCCAAGCAATCCACCAGCCTGTGGTGACCTCCCCGACCCGCCTCAAGCTAGGAGTGGCCCAGAGCAGTGCTTAATAGCTAGGGCCACAGAACCTGTGCACCCTGACTGTCCCAGGCAGGGTCTGCCCGCAGCTGGCTGGAAAACGGGCTCAAGTGAGACGGCCTGTGAAGCAACGCACCCTGCCCAACAGGACCTCCACTTCACTCCGGACTTGAACCCCCTATTTTTCCACACTCAACTCTGCTCGGTTCTCCTGGGGGCATGCCTAGGTCGGCCCTCAGATTCCACCGAAGCTCTGCTCCCCCCTTCCTGCCTTCCTCCCAGGTTAGCCCGCACCGCAGGCCTCACCGTGCCCAAGTGGCCCTTCTTTACATCCCGCGGGGCCCAGCACACGGACCGGGCATACCTGCTCCCATCCCCAAGGACCAGGCGATAGGTGAGCAGCATGGGCGAGCCACCACCCTGCAGGGCACCCCCAGCCCTCCTGCTGACTCGACAAGGCCAGGAAGTGCCCGTCGTCCTGGTTCTGCCTCGGCTCTGCGTGACACCCATGCCACTGCACCCAGGCCTCTCTTACCCCTCCACGGGCCACTTAGCTGCAACCAGGAAGCCGTGGGCTAACGCGTTTTAAAAGGTGGCTCCCTAAAGCCGATCCGCACAGTCCCGAACTGTTTTCTGGGGCTTTTCCTCGTCAGAGCAAACACCTGCAGGGATGCCGCTCTGCCAAAGGGTGCAAGGCAGTCCCCGCCCCACCCTCTTCCCTTTGGCCACCTCCTGGCGTGGTCAGGCCAAGAGTGGAGTCCACCCTCGTGGGCACTGTGACCTCACTCGGAGTCTTCCTCCCTCTTCCCGACCTCCTGACCCACAGGGGCCCAGCAGGTAAGCGCGCTAACGCCTCGAGCTCCACGGCCGCCTCTGCGTTCCAGCGGGGCAAGGTCCCGGCTCGCGTGACTGCTCCGGGACTCCTCGGGGCTCTGCGGCATTTCTTCGCCTCCGGGAGCCTCACCGCCCCCCCTCCCCCGCCCCCGCGGCAGTCGGCCCGATCGGCGGGAAGGGGCGAGGACGAGCGGCTGCGCCACAGCTGGTGCACAGGACTCCCTCCTACCCGTGCACCCCGACGCCGGACACTTCCCACCCGCAGGGGCCCCCAGAGCGCTCAGCCCTCCGCTTCCGCCCCCGCAAGCCAAGCAGAGCGGGCGACCCATCCCGCGCCTGTCTCCCGGGCGCCAGCGCCAGGCTCTGCCCGCAGCTCCCAAGCCTCCCTCGGGTAACTGAGGCTCGTCTCGGGCAGCTCCGCCAAGGTCACGGGCTCGGGTTACGTAAGCCCGGGCTGCGGGCGGATGCGTACCTGCAGCGGGAACGTGGCCGCCCGGTTGCCCACGTAGCCGCGAACGACGTGGCTCTGTATGGAGAGCACCCGGCACTCCTCCTCCATGCCGGGCCTGGCCGCGGCGGCGCGGGGCCGAGGCGGGGGCACAGTCTCCGCCGCTCGCTCGGGCTCCGGCTTGGCTCGGTTCGAGCTCGGGCTCCGACCCCTACTCCCCTCGGCTCCGACTCCGGCTCTGGCGTGCGACGGCCTCGGTCGGCGCAGACGCCTCCTTCTGACCTCAGCTGGCGGCTCCGAACCCGCGAGTTCCGCGCGGCGCCGGGGGCGGGCCGAGGGCGGGCCGGGGCGGGGACAGCCGCGCGGGCTCCGCCCCCGGGCTGGGAGGAAGCGAAACCCGACCCCGGCCGCGCCGCCACGCCCGGTGGCCCCCGCCACTCTGCCGCCGGAAACGCTGGGTTTGCACTGTCATTCCACCGGGAGAGGGCTCTGGAGCGCCGTTCGTTCATTCATTCAGTCAACACGCGTGCTCCGCTCCAGCCCTGCTCCCCGCGCCCAGCCGCGCGCAGGGGAGACTCGAAGGCCCGGGCGCCACGCCCCAGACCTCCGGGCGCGACATTCTCACCACCCGGAGAACCACGAGAGTGCACGCGGGCGTGGGAAGAGTGCCGAGGCGCGGAAGTGACCCCAGACCCCGGATCCCCAAGGGAACCACGCTCTCAATTGCCTGCAGGGTCCGGAGCCCGCATCCAATCCACGTCCCCTCCCACGGGCCGCGGGAGCTGACAAACACGGGGCCGATGGGACCCAGTCTCCCCCACACCGGCCTGGGGTGGCGGGCTTCTCCGGGGCGCCCCAGACCCTTGCGGACCCTGAGTACCCCCTCCGGTGGCCCGGCCTTCAGAGGCGCCCAGCCCCCGGCCACATGCCCGGCCCTACATCCACAGGTGCCCGGGCCTGGGCCGCGTGTCCGATCCCAGTCCAGCCCGGTCTTCCTGTGGAGGGCCTGCCTTCCAGGAACCTGACCCCCTAGGGGGTCCCACAGCCTTCACTTCCCACCCCTGCGCTCTCCACAGACACACTCCCTGCGGCTTCCCTGCACCACCCCAGGGAACGGAGGCCTTTGGGTTCCTTGCAGACATGGTGATTTGGGTCTCTGGGGTCAGTATCACCAGACTAAAGTCTTGGTGACCTAACACAGTGCACTTGCGGCTCTGCAGCTTGGTGAGACCCGATGCCCGACCAGGCAGTGCTGAGGACTGAGGGAGGAGGACATTACTTAGAGATCCAGGTTTTAAAAAGAAAGTACATCGTGAATAGTAATAATCGTCCATTAATAATAGCTAACATTGGCCAGACACGGTGGCTCATGCCTGTAATCCCAGGACTTTGGGAGGCTGAGGTGAGCGGATCACCACAGCAAGCGATCTAGACCATCCTGGCCAACATGCTGTCTCTAGTAAAAATACAAAAATTAGCCGGAAGTGGTGGTGCGTGCCTGTAGTCCCAGCTACTTGGGAGGCTGAGGCAGGAGAATCACTTGAACCCAGGAAGCGGAGGTTGCAGTGAGCCAAGATCACGCTACTGCACTCTAGCCTGATGACAGAGTGATACTCCGCCTCAAAAAATTATAATAATAGCTAACATTTAAGCAGTGCATGGTGGCTCACGCCTGCAGTCCCAGCTACTAAGGAGGCTGAGGAGGGAGGATTGCTTGAGCCCAGGAGGTGGAGGCCAGCCTAGACAACATAAGGTAAACCATCTCTGAAAAATAATAGGCCAGGTGTGGTGGCTCACGCCTGTAATGCCAGCACTTTGGGAGGCCAAGACAGGTGGATCACTTGAGGTTAGGAGTTCAAGACCAGCCTGGCCAACATGGTGAAACCCCGACTCTACTAAAAATACAAACATTAGGCCGGGTGCGGTGACTCACACCTGTAATCCCAGCACTTTGGGAGGCCGAGGTGGGCGGATCTTGCAGTCAGGAGTTTGAGACCAGCCTGGCCAACATGGCGAAACCCAATCTCTGCTAAAAATACAAAAATTAGCCGGATGTAGTGGCACGCACCTGTAATCCCAGCTACTTGGGAGGCTGAGGCAGGAGAATCACTCAAACCCGGGAGGCAGAGGTTGCAGTCAGCGAAGATCACACCACTGCACTCCACCCTGGGTGACAAGGTGAGACTCCATCCCCCCCCCCCCCCCAAAAAAAAAAAAAGGCCAGGCGTGGTGGTGCCTGTAATCTCAGCTACTCCAGGGGTCTGAGGCAGAACCCGAGAGACAGGGGTTGCAGTGAGCCGATATCATGCCACTGCACTCCAGCCTGGGCGACGGAACGAAACTCCGTCTCAAAAAATAATAGAAATAATAATAACAGCTAACATTGAGCACATACTGTGCACTGAGCATGTTTCATGCATTAACATATTGAATCTTCACACTACTTTACAGAAGAGTGTAAACTAAAATAAAATCCTAAGCCCCCCTCCACCAAGGAAGGGAACACCAGAAAAACCCTAAAACTGAGTTCCTGGTCATGAGGGAACAGGAGGTCAACTGCATCTTTTTACCCCCTCCCTTTAGGGTTTACACACAACACTGAACAGCACTAAAGTTAAAATAGAGACCTTAAGACCCACAGAACAGACTCTGTGGCAATAAGATATCAAATTACAAACGGGACCTCAGACCACAGCAGGCAAGGGTCAGCCTTGTACCCTACACTGAGAGGACGGACTCTGCCCTCACGCCACAGCTGCTTTTTCTCCAGCAGCTAAACACACACTGGCCCGGCCATGAGCAAGATTCAAATGACTGCAGCTCATCCACCCGCAGACACAAACTGACCACGTTTCACAGCCATGACCACAGCTCTGACTGGGTAGAAGCCTGACTTCAGGAACCTCCTCCTGATAAGGGACCCCCGACCATGGACCGGCTCTGGCTGATTTACAGAGGCTGTGCACTGGAGTGCCTTTGTGTCCTGATTAGACCTCTGACATTTAGGGCCTCATTGCGACACATTGACATGTTAAGACTCCACGCCAGAGTGAACACAGGTCGTATGCAACATGCATGTTTGTTTAGTACGTGTGCAGCCAGACCCCCTTCATGAATATTCACCACTCCTCCCGTAACCTGCTGCATATGTATATTTAGCCAGCCCTTTCAGCATAGAGCTCCTTCCCCAACCTCTCCTCCCTTGAAGTACCTGTCTCTTTGGGAGGGCCACTGATACAGACAGGAGGCAGGGAAATACTGCATAGAAGAGGCAGTTCCCCAGCAAAGGCCCCTAAAAAAGAACTTCACATCCCTGTTTTCCCACCTGAATGGTGCTTTTTCCAAAATCACCCTGGCTTGCTGCATCCCCATCTTGTACCCATAAAAACCCAAAACGTCACTGACAGAGGAATGCAGTGGCACAGCAGAGGAGAGAAAGAAGCATCTGAAGGTGAAGAGGAGTTTGACCAGGGAGGATTATCTTCTCACTCCATCCCCTTTCCAGCTCCCCATCCTGCTGACAGCCACCTCCATCCCTCAATAAAACGTCCACTTTCACCATTCTTCAAGTCCATGTGACCTGATTCTTCCTGGATGCCAGACAAGGACCTGAGTACCAAGAGGACGGGGTGTAAAAGGCTGTCACTCTGACTCTTCACTAAACTGGTTAACACTTAGCAATCCATGGATGACAATTACTAGAAGAGAATTAATTGGCCAGGCACGGTGGCTCACGCCTGTAATCCCAGCACTTTGGGAGGCCGTGGCAGGTGGATCACGAGGTCAGGAGTTCAAGACCAGCCTGGTGAATATAGTGAAACTCCGTCTCTACTAAAAATACAAAAAATTAGCTGGGTATGGTGGTGTGTGCCTGTAATCCCAGCTACTTGGGAGGCTGAGGCAGGAGAATTGCGTGAACCCAGGAAGCAGAGGTTGCAGTGAGCGAAGATCGCGCCATTGCACTCCAGCCCGGGTGACAGTGTGAGACTCCATCTCAAAAAAATAATAAAATAAAATAAAGAGAAATAATTGGCCGGGCGCGGTGGCTCAAGCCTGTAATCCCAGCACTTTGGGAGGCCGAGACGGGCGGATCACGAGGTCAGGAGATCGAGACCATCCTGGCTAACACGGTGAAACCCCGTCTCTATTAAGAAATACAAAAAACTAGCCGGGCGAGGTGGCGGGCGCCTGTAGTCCCAGCTACTCGGGAGGCTGAGGCAGGAGAATGGCGTGAACCCGGGAGGCGGAGCTTGCAGTGAGCTGAGATCCGGCCACTGCACTCCAGCCTGGGCGACAGAGCGAGACTCCGTCTCAAAATCTGAAAACTACCTTTTTTAAAAAAAAAAATAAAGAGAAATAATTGTAACACAACCCTAGATGCTACCATGAGGCCGGAGTCCAAAAGTGCTTGCCCTGGCCCTCGCACCCACTCACCTGCATGCTCCCCCTGCCACAAAGAGTTTGTGCCAGGTAAGCAAGCCACAGACTTGTTTGTGAGTCCCGCAGAAGGCTCCAGGGAACTCTCCTGTCACAGCACCTTAAAGGCTGTAACCCTTTATAAGAAATAAAGTCTCCTCTCCTTTCCCAAACTTATAGATTATGAAGTTAATAAACTAAGGAGAAGTCAGAGGTTACAGAGTCGGTGACAAGCAGTGCTGGGTGAGAGCCCCAGGAACCCACAGAGGCAGCACCAGCCACTGCCGTTACTACCCTTTGCTCATCCTACTCTGTGAGTCTCTCGCCCTTGGCTCTTAGGAGCACCTGATGAATCTCTCTCCCTCTCTCTGCAGTGGATTTCGTCCTTCCGCACTTTGATCCATCACCCGTGGTCCCCTCCCCATCCCCAGCCCCCACCCCCCCATCCTATCACACCTTTGGTCCCAGGCACTAAGAGGAAAGAGCAGGGGAGACATGGAAGAGAGCTGACCAGCCTCCAGGCCCGTGGGCTCCCAGACCCTCCTTCTTGACAGAGGGCCCTGATCAAAACTCTAAAAATGACGTTGTGGTGAGTACATTTTTGCCTGTGGTTTCTTGGGCTTTAGAAAGATCTGGTTGCCCGTTCCCAGCCGTTGTGCAGATGGCCAGTGCCTGTGGTTCTCACACTGGTCATTTTAGAGTCACCCAGGGAACTGGATACACACACCTAGGCCCAGCCCTGTCCTACCTCATTGAGCCTTGCCCTGAACTTCTTTTTAGCTCTGCAGGTGCTTCTGAGACCACCCAAGGGTGAAAGGCACTGTGTGGGCGGATGAGCTAATTTGCTGTTTTTATGAGCACATGTCAGTTGGCACTAATTATCAGTCCAAGAGCAAAGCTTTTTCCTTGATGACTCAGATAGTAAAGACCTTCTAGACACTATGAGTCTACTGAAAAGATGCCCAGTCCTGGCTAGCCAGGAGACGAATGGGATGCCCCGCTTCGACTGGGTGGGCTGCCACCCCATCCTGTACCCCTAGGTCAGCCTTTCCAGGAAGAGGGCTCTGGAGGGGTGGTCCTCAGCTGGGTGGTGGCCAGGGAGGCTCCCCTAGGGAAGCTGGAGAGACCCAGAGCTGAGCTCTGCCTGGGGAGGCAAATGGATGGGGACCCGGAGATAGTCAGAAAGTCATTCACTGAGAAAGAAAAGAGGGGACCCAAGAGAACTGACACCAAGCTTGTCTTCCACCAGAACATTCCAGGCATGACCAGTTGAGTTACGGTGGCAACACAGTGTGCCCTCAAAGGACGGTGGAAAATGTCAACAAAAAGAGTCAAAGTCTGTAAAATATTGAAAGAAATTTATTCTAAGCCAAATATGAGTAACCATGGCCCATGACATTGAAATGGGAGAGTTCCCTGATCCCCCTTGTAGGATGTGCAACAGGGGTACAGCTTGTCTGTTGAGCCACCATGCATGTTCAAACCCCTTACGGGAGGGGGAGCACACATATGGGCAGGTGCAGGAGCAGGGGCGAGTGCCCCTGGGCTCCAGCCCCACAGCAGCATCCAGGGGGTGTCTGTGACTGCTAAAGCCCAAGTGGGCATGGGTTACAGTGCACTCTTTAGTCATGCCATCTGCAGATGGCTTAAGTCTGAACCAGCATCTAGGAAGAACCAGGTCACACACAGACTTGAAGGATGAATATGGGGGTTTTATCGAGTGGTGGAGGTGGCTCTCAGCGAGATGGATGGGGAGCTGGAGAGGGGATGGAGTGGGAAGATGATTTTCCCTTGGAGTTTGGCCGTCCAGCGGCTGATCTCCTCTCTGACCATCCCCCAGCTGAACTCGTCTTGGTGTTCAGACACTCCTCTCTGCCCCACCATTCTGCTGTCCTGCTCTTCTGTTTGTCTCCTCATGGAGACAGGGATTTGGGGTTTATATGGGTAAGGACAGGGGGACATGGCAGACCAAAAGGCAACTTTTGGGTAAAACCAGGAATGCCTATTCCCATTTAGGGCTGTGGGTTTCCAGACTTGAAGGTGGGGGCTTTCCCAGGGAACTGCCCTCTTCTACCCGGTATTTCCCTGTCTCCTATCTGTATCAACACAGGCCTCAGGAGGTCGAGAACATGTGCCAAGGCGGTCAGGGTGCAGCTTGGTTTTAGACATTTTAGGGAAACATGAAACTTCAATCAAATACATTTAAGAAATACATCGGTTTTGGGCTGGGCACGGTGGTTCACACCTGTAATCCCAGCACTCCAGCCTGGGCAACAGAGCAAGACTCCATCTCAAAAAAAAAAAAAAAATACAAAAAATTAACCAGGCATGGTGGCGGGTGCCTGTAGTCCCAGCTACTTGGGAGGCTGAGGTAGGAGAATGGCGAACCCGGGAGGCAGAGCTTGCAGTGAACTAAGATTGCACCACTGCACTCCAGCCTGGGCAACAGAGCAAGACACCATCTCAAAAAAAAAAAAAAAAAAAGACCTGGGATCAATAGAAAGGAAGGTCTGCATTAAGATCAAGGATTGTAGAGACTGAAGCTCTTATTTGCAAAGAAAGTCTTTAGGTAGCAGACTTCAGAGAGAATGGGTTGTCACATGTTTCTTATCACACTTAAAGTCTGCATTGATGTTAATGCTGGAGAGGTAGAATAAGGCACATCCCATCCCCACTTCCCATCATGGCCTGAACCAGTCTCTCAGGTTAAATTTTCAGAGTTCCTTGGCTGAGGAGGAAGTCCGTTCAGATGGTTGGGGGGCCTCAGAATTTTATTTTTATTTTACATGACCCATGGTTATGTTGACCACGTGTCATGTGATCAATACTTTTTTTAAAAACTTGCTTTTGCCTGGCACGGTGGCTCATGCCTATAATCCCAGCACTTTGGGAGGCTGAGGTGTGCAGAGCACGAGGTGAGGAGTTTGAGACCAGCCTGGCCAACATGGTGAAACCCCATCTCTACTAAAGATACAAAAAATTAGCTGGGTGTCGTGGTGTGTGCCTATAATCCCACCTACTTGGGAGGCTGAGGCAGGAGAATTGGTTGAACCAGGGAGGCAGAGGTTGCAGTGAGCTGAGATCGTACCATTGCACTCTAGCCTGGGCAACAGGGTGAGACTCCATCTCTAAAAAAATAAAAATAAAAATAAAATAAAATAAATAAAAAAGTTTGCCTTCAGCCAGTGATAGTAGTTCATGGCTGCAATCCTAGAACTTTGGGAGGCTGAGGCAGAAGGATCGCTTGAGCCCAGTAATTTAAGACCAGCCTGGGCAATATAGTGACACCCCATCTCTGCTGGAAAAAAAAAAATTAGCCAGGCATGGTGGCACGGGCGTATGGTTCCAGCTACTTGGGAGGCTGATGCAGGAGAATCCCTTGAGCCCAGGAGATTGAGGTTGCAGTGAGCCATAACTGCGCCATTGTACTCCAGCCTGGGTGACAGAGCAAGACCCTGTCTCAAAAAATAAAATAAAATAAAATAAAATGCAAAACAAAATAGAAAGCTTTCCGTTTGGACACAGGAATGGATATGTTACCAACCATGAGTTCCTGGGCTCTCAATGCAATGAAAATTGACAGGGGGCCAAAGGCTTCATTGGAGCTTATGTCCAGTCATAAGGGAGGCAGCTCAAGGGAGAGAAGGAATCCCTGACTGAGTCCTAGAAAGGAACTGGTTGGGACTTTTTGTCAGGCAAAGGGTGGAAACTGATATCAGGGTAGGGTGTGCAGGCTGGGCTAGGGAAGGCCTCCGAGGACTGGGACAGGCTGGTCAGCACGTCTGGTTGCAATGGTTATTTTGAGTCACGGGCCAGCTGGCTGTCTGACTCGGGCAGCAAGGCTGTAAATCTGTGGCTCAGCATTCCTTCCCAAGGTGGGGACCCTCTACAACCTTGGTTGATATTCTGGATCTTTTAAAGCCAGTTCCTGAAATTGTTTAAGTAAAAGGCCTAGTTAAATATTACAAGAGCACAGAAGAGGAATATAAATGGCTGTTTTCTTTGAACGACCAAAGTCTCAGGGTTAGCGAGTTTGGTGTCAAGCCAGGTAGTGGGGTGGGGTGTGTGATCCGTGCAAGGCAACACTAGAGAGAATGCTCTAGTGGGGGGTGAACTGAGCCAGCTCTGTCCCCACTCGTCTCAGGTATAACTGTGTAAATAAATGGCCGTTCACACCCTGGCAGCGAATGAAATCCCCTCGCCAGGAGACCACGCCCAGAGGATGTTTGAGCAACTGCTTCCCAGCACCACAGGGTTCCTTAATTACCATAAAGGATGTTAAAAGTCATTCAGGATTTGCTTTTGGCCAGAAGTTTGAGCGGTGTCTTCTCTTTTTTTTTTTTTTTGAGACGGAGTTTCGCTGTTTTTGCGCAGAGGCTGGAGTGCAATGGCGCGATCTTGGCTCACCGCAACTTCTGCCTCCTGGGTTCAAGTGATTCTCCTGCCTCAACCTCCTGAGTCGTCGGGATTATAGGCATGCGCCACCACACCTGGCTAATTTTTTTTTTTTTTTTGTATTTTTGGTAGAGATGGGGTTTCTCCATGTTGGCCAGGCTGGTCTCGAACTCCCGACCTCAGGTGAGCCACCTGCCTCGGCCTCCTAAAGAGCTGGGATTACAGGTGTGAGCCACTGCGCCCGACCCTGAGTCGTGTCTTAGTTAGCTGGGGATGCTTTAAGAAAATGTCGTAGCCTGAGTGGCTTTAAGCCAACAGAAAGCGTTTCTTGCTGTTCTAAAGGCGGAAAATCCAAGTTCAGGTGCCAGCCGATTCGGTCACTGGTGAGGGCCTCTTCCCGGTCCACAGATGCTGCCTTCCAGCACTGTCTTCACAGAACCTCTTCTTCGTGTGGTCCCGGGGTGAGGGTGCTTGTCTCTCCTCTTCTTCTGCCCAGGCTGGAGTGTAGTGGTGCAATCTCATCTCACTGCAACCTCTACCTCCCGGGTTCAAGCGATTCTCCTGCCTCAGCCTCTTGAGTAGCTGGTACTACAGGCATCCACCACCACGCCTGGCTAATTTTAGTATTTTTAGTAGAGACAGTTTCACCATATTGGCCAGGCTGGTCTCGAACTCCTGACCTCAGGTGATCTGCCCACCTCAGCCTCCCAAAGTGCTGGGATTATAGGCGTGAGCCACCGCACTGGCCTCTCCTCTTGTTATAAGGACATGAATCCCATCCTGGGGGGCTCCACCCTCTGACTTCTGTTAAACCAGTCCCCTCCCAAAGGCCCTACCTCCAAATGCCACCATCACACTGGGGTTAGGGCTTCAACATATGAATTTTAGGGGGACACAGACACTCAGTCCATAACAGGCGAGCGCCTCTGCCAGATCAGCCTGTGAGCCCTGTGGCCAAACACCGTCAGAGCAGCACCCTGGGCTGGGTGCCCCTACTTCACTGGGGTGCTGCCACCTGGCCTAGGAGGAGTCTAGTTGGGCCTTTCTCCCATCAGCGTCACTTTGGCTCGGAGGAACATTGCATGTGAGTGGCTCTTACGGCTGAATTATGTCTTCCCTCCAAATGTGTATGTTGAAGTCCTAACCTCCAGCACCTCCGAGTGTGGCCTTATCTGGAAATAGGGTCTCTGCCGTTGCAATCACTTAAAGTGAGGTCATTAGGATGGACCCTCATCCAGCACGACTGGTGTCCTTATCAAAAGGAAGAAAATGTGGGCCAGGTGCAGTGACTCACACCTGTAATGCCAGCATTTTGGGAGGCAGAGACAGGCAGATCACCTGAGGTCAGGAGTTCGAGACCAGCCTGGCCAACATGCTGAAAACCCTGCTCTACTAAAAATATATAAATTAGCTGGGCGTCGTGGTGCACGCTTTTAATCCCAGCCGCTCAGCAGGCTGAGGCAGGAGAATCGCTCGAACCGGGGAAGTAGAGGTTTCAGTGCGCCAAGATCATGCCACTGCACTCCAGCCTGGGCGACAGAGCGAAACTCCAGCTCAAAAAAAAAAAAAAAAAAAAAAAAAAAAAAAGGTAAAAAAAGAAAATGTGAGACATGGGAAAAATCTACAAGCCAAGGACAGAGTCCTAGAACAGATTTTCACTCACAGCCCTCAGAAGGCACCAACCTTGCTGATGCCTTTATGTTATACTCTGGCCTCCAGAACCGTCAGAAAATGCATTTCTGTTGTTTAAACCACTCAGCAGTGGTACTTTCTTATGGCAGCCGCAGCAAACTCAACCTCCACCTCCCAGGTTCAAGTGATTCTCCTGCTTCAGCCTCCTAAGTAGCTGTGATTACAGGCACGCGCCACTACACCTGGCTAACTTTGTATTTTTAGTAGAGACAGGGTTTCACCATGTTGGTCAGGCTGGTCTCCAACTCCTGACCTCAGGTGATCTGCCCACTTCAGCCTCCCAAAGTTCTGGGATTACAGGCATGAGCCACCGTGCCTGGCCGGAATTTCTTACTACTGGCCTGACAGCAAGAAAAAAATAACTTAAAATCAAGGACTTTTCTTAGATCCGTTAGAGCACTGAGGTCACATGACACATGCCACCCTTTAGATCTGGGGAGACAGGTGAGCAGAGTCACAGCCCAGATCTGCGGTGGGCGACACCCCTCTGGAGCCTGGAACTGGTGGGAACTTTTTTTTTTGAGACGGAGTCTTGCTCTGTCACCCAGGCTGGAGTGCAGTGGCCGGATCTCGGCTCACTGCAAGCTCCGCCTCCCAGGTTTACGCCATTCTCCTGCCTCAGCCTCCCGAGTAGCTGGGACTACAGGCGCCCGCCACCTCGCCCGGCTAGTTTTTTGTATTTTTTAGTAGAGACGGGGTTTCACCATGTTAACCAGGATGGTCTCGATCTCCTGACCTCATGATCCGCCCGTCTCGGCCTCCCAAAGTGCTGGGATTACAGGCGTGAGCCACCGCGCCCGGCACTGGTGGGAACTTTTAAACCATAACTGACAAGTTGCTGGAGGCTGCCCCTGGCTAGCCTGAGGGTTAAAACCCTCTGGGGGCCCAGCCTTGTAGAGGGGCACGCTTCCTTCCATACATTTTACCTCCTGAAGCCCCACCAGGTTCTAGCACAGAAGGGTGGAGAAAAATCCCCAGTGCTTGGGGAAGGGTAAGTAACTGCAGTCGGCCGTTGGTGCTCATGGGTTTTGCATTCTCAGATTCAACCAGGATCAAAGCTATTCAGAGACCCCTCCCTCCCCTCCACCAGAATTCCAGGCAAAGGGCGGCCAGCATGGCCAAAACACCACAAGGTCAGCTCTGCCGAGGCTGTCAAATGACCTTCTGGCCAATTACGATGGGCGGGTGGCCCGTGCGGGACTGGAGGAAGCCAACGCCGTATCCACTGATGTCACTGCCTACGCCAAGCTTGTCCAACCTGCAGTGCAAGACAGCTTCGAATGTGGCCCAACACAAATTCATAAACTTTATTAAAACATTTATGAGATTTTACTGTGATTTTTTTTTTTAGTCCATTAGTATTATTAATGTTAGTGTATTCTATATGTGGCTCAAGACACTTCTTCCAATGTGGGCCAGGGAAGCCAAAAGACTGGACACCCGTGGTCTACACCATCCTCAGCAGGGATGAGAAAAAGCAGGTACCGGCCACTGACCCAGAATCTGGCCCTGGCAGTGCTGGACTGGTGAGTTTCTCCAGTGGAATCCTGATGACTTGGACATCACCAAGTTTTCCATCCTCACGGATGTGGGTCCCAGACACTCTCATCAATGAGTCTGTGGACGTGGGGAAGTCTCCAAATACCCCGTACGTGTACATCCGGTATCAAGGTGAGGTCCGGAACTACAAGCCCCTCCAGGTGGTGGCCGCCTGTAGCCTTGACGTCTGTAACTTCCCCTTCGATGTCCGAGCTGCTCGCTGACCTTCAGCAGCCGCCCCACATCATCCGTGAAATCAGCATCTCCCTGTGGCGCTTGCCAGAAAAGGGGAAGTTTGACAGGAGCGTCTTTACGAACCGGGGAGCATGGGAACTGCTGGGGTGCCGCCCTGCTTCCCGGAGTTCAGCGTGGAGTCAGTGCCTGCTGTGTAGGAGTGAGGTCCTGTGTGGTCATCGCCGGTGGCCGTCCTCTGTGTGGTCAGCCTGCTGCTGCCCCTCGTCTTCCTCACCGTCATGGACATCATGGGCTCCCACCTGGCCCCCGACAGTGGCGAGAGGTTCTCCTTCAAGATCACCCTCCTCTTGCGCTACCCAGTCTTCCCGATCCTTGTGCGCGACACACTGCCGGCTACGGCCATCAGCGCTCCCCTCAGGGGTGTCTGCTTTGTGGAGTGCATGGCTGTGCTGGTGATAAGTTTGACTGAAACCATCTTCATCTTGCCACTGGTGCACAAGCAAGACCTGTGGGCGCGGCAGCGGCAGCAGTTCCTGTCTGGCTGTGTCACCGCGTTCTGGAGAGAATCGGCAGCTACTTTGTCTCAGGGAACAACGTTCCCGCAGGCTCCCAGCCACCTTCTGTTACCTGATAGAGTTGTCCAGGTTCTTGGCATGTTGAACAAAGAATTGAACAAAATGTGCAAAGTAACAAAAGAGCCAAGCCATGAAAGAGAAAGAAACAGGAGAAGCAAGGAAAGCACAGATTTACTGAAGACACTTCAGTGTGGGAGCAGGCACAGATTTACTGAAGACATTTCAGAGGGGGAGCAGGCTCAAGCCAGCGGCTCAGGTGCCTCTTCTTTAGGGTTTTGTTTTGTTTTGAGATGGAGTCTCTGTCACCCAGGCTGGAGTGCAGTGGCGCGATCTTGGCTCACTGCAAGCTCTGCCTCCCGGGTTCACGCCATTCTCCTGCCTCAGCCTCCCACGTAGCTGGGACTATGGGCGCATGCCACCACGCCCGGCTAACTTTTTGTATATTTAGTAGAGATGGGGTTTCACCGTGTTAGCCAGGAGGGCTTGGCCTCCCAAAGTGCTGGGATTACAGGCGTGAGCCACCGCGCCCAGCCTATCTTTTAAAGAATGTGGTGACTCAGGCAAGAGACATGGGCACCATGTGCTCCATCCTATTTTGTCTTCAAAGCATCTGTCTGGAGAGCCGCACAGTCAGAGCCAGGGGCTCTGTGACGTTTTGCAGGCAAGTGAGCACGCACGGCTCCTTCTGTCTGCTGCTTGTCTCTCAGATAACTCAAGACACCTCTAACCTTTCTTTCTGTCTCAGGTAAGGGGCCGGGGGAGAAAACACTAAGAAATGTTTCTAAGGGTCACCGCCCAGGGAGCACTCCTTTTAACATTTCTTTTTTTTTTTTTTGAGACGGAGTTTCGCTGTTTTTGCCCAGGCTGGAGTGCAATGGTGCGATCTTGGCTTACCGCAACCTCCGCCTCCTGGGTTCAAGTGATTCTCCTGCCTCAGCCTCCTGAGTAGCTGGGATTACAGGCATGCACCACCATGCCTGGCTAATTTTGTATTTTTAGTAGAGACGGCGTTTCTCCATGTTGGTCAGGCTGGTCTTGAACTCCCGACCTCAGGTGATCCACCCGCCTCGGCCTCCCAATAGTGCTGGGATTACAGGCGTGAGCCACCGCGCCCGGCCTCCTTTTAACATTTCTTACAAGGTTGGTCTACTGATAACAAATTCCCTGAGTGAGTTTTTGATTGTTGAAGAACATTTTATTTCTCTCTCTCTTTTTTTGAGACAGAGTCTCACTCTGTTGCCCAGGCTGGAGTGCAGTAGTGTGATCTTGGCTCACTGCAACCTCCGCCTTCCAGGTTCAAGTGATTCTCCTGCCTCAGCCTCAGTAGCTGGGATTACAGGCGTGCGCCACCATGCCCAGCTAATTTTTGTATTTTTAGTAGAGACGGGGTTTCACCATGTTGGCCAGGCTGGTCTCGAACTCTTGACCTTGTGATCCGCCCACCTTGGCCTCCCAAAGTGTTGGGATTACGGTGTGAGCCACTGTGCCTGGCCGGCACTTTATTTTTTAATTTTTATTTTTTTGTTGTTGTTGAGACGGAGTCTCGCTCTGCCGCCCAGGCTGGAGGGCAGTGGCCAGATCTCAGCTCACTGCAAGCTCCGCCTCCCGGGTTTACGCCATTCTCCTGCCTCAGCCTCCCGAGTAGCTGGGACTACAGGCGCCCGCCACCTCGCCCGGCTAGTTTTTTGTATTTTTTTAGTAGAGATGGGGTTTCACTGTGTTCGCCAGGATGGTCTCGATCTCCTGACCTCGTGATCCGCCCGTCTCGGCCTCCCAAAGTGCTGGGATTACAGGCTTGAGCCACCACGCCCGGCCGGCACTTTATTTTTTACACCTTTTTCGTATTTAGATACACAAGGGCCCACCGCTGTGTCACAGAGGCCCACAGTTTTTGGTGCAGTGACATGCTCTGCAGGTGTGTAGCCTGGGAGAAGTAGGTTACAGCACGGGGCCCAAGTGTGTCGCGGACTGTGCCAGCCAGGTTTGTGTGAGTGCACTCTGTGATGTCAGCACGACAGTAATATCGCCCGAGGGTGCATTTCTCAGGACAGGTCTCCTCACTAGGCAACCGTGACTGTACTTGCTATAGCAGCCAGCACAAATCAAGCCACTTCTGGGAAACTCCATCGCCAAATACCATCCCTCTGGGGATTAGGTTTCGACACATGCATTTGGAGGCCTCAGACATTCGGCCTCTAACAGCCTCCACGTGGCAGGTCTGGGGGCCCTTCCAGGGCCAGAGCTGGGCAGGAAGGGGGAAGGGGGGAAGGGGGGAAGGGGTAAGGGCCTTCTGGCTGAAGGGTCCTCACAAAGAGGCCAAGGAGCGGGTCAACAGCGTGGAGGTTTGGGGAACTGAAGATAAGCCTGGGGGAGGTGGGGCTGTGACTGGGACTGAGCATGCAGAGTGGGGACTTTGTCCAGCAGGTTCAGAAAAAGCTGTCACACAGCACACACCTGGCTGCCACCCCCGCCCATGCCCATCTTACAGCGTTTTCATCAGCAGATTTCAGCACATAATCATTGAAGATAAAGTTGCCTACTCCACTGTGTTAAAAATAAATAGCACTGCCTGCAGTTGCTTGTGGGGAACAGAAGCAATGCCTCCTTTCACCTGCAGGGAGCCCGTGATGGGGCGGGGCTGAGCGTCAGGGCTGCGCCTCTCCTGAGTTCTCAAGGTCGGCGTGAACGATTTGCCAGGACGTGGCGCTGCGGTGGCGATCAGGGCCACTCGCGGAAGGTACGAATCGAGTAGGAATCAAATCCAGTAGCTGTCAGTTCAGTACATTTTCAACTTTTATTCTTAAAAACCTGGGTGGAGAAATAATGATAGGATTTAAAGATTGACGGACTGAAGGCTTAGTCACCAGGCAGTGACTAACGCCAGAAAGAGCTGCAGCAATTTTTAGACTGGGTTCAGAAAGGCACCGAGTCCTAGGAACAAAAGGCCTGCACAGGGCCCTCGGGAAACATAGGGACTGAATCACAACAAGACGCAGGTGACTCACCGTTCTCTCCACCCAGACTCTACTTCCTAAAAGGGAATTGCACCAGCATAACCTGCAGAGAAGGGGCCTCAGCTGCCGTCTGCGGACCCCCCCACACCCCCAGTCAATGCCACCTCCAGCCCCCAGGTAGGGCTGGCCTCCCTGCCTCAGCCCCCACCAGAAGCCCGCGGCCGCCCTTTCCTGCAGCCGGGCCTGTCCTCCTGAGACAGCTGCCTGCTGGGCAGCGGCGTCGTGCTGGCTGTGGAGGCAATGTCTCTTCTGGCGTGTGCTCTGAAGAAGCAGTGGAGAGAAAGAGGCTGCAGTGTGCCAAACCCCAGGGGGCTGGCCCTGGAAGCCTGGGACGCCTGCAAGGGCCAAGTTAGTGGAGGTGAGGACAGAGGTCCTGACTGGCTTCCCAGCTCTTCTCAGAAGGAAAATGTGCCCTTGGAGATGACGTGGATCAGAAAAGGAGGTGGAGAGAGGCCGACACACTCTGGAAGCCTCCCTGTGTTCTTTTTCCCATTCTCCCTGGGCCCTCCCCACATCAACCAGAAGCCCGTCCTCCTCCACTCCTGCCCGCTGAGCTCAGGTGTGGGCCCCGGGCCCGCTGCCCTCCCGCCTCTGGTTGGTCCTGGCCTCTGACCCTTCCTGCCCCTGCTGCCTGGTGGGTGCCCTCCAGTGGCTCCTGAAGTGTGCACAGGACAAAGCCCAAACCCTCCCCACGGCCCCCACAGCCCTCCCTGGCTGGCCCACCTGCACCCTGGCTGCACTGGCTGTTCCCTCCTCTGTGCCTCACTCAGGTGCGGTTCCCTCTACTGAGATCCCCACCCCGACTGGTCCTCTGGACAGACTTCCTCTCAGCTGTAGAATTGCCGTGGCTAATATCATAGCTGCAACCACATGGGACTCCAGAGTGCCAGGCGACGTGGGCCATCAGCATACACGCCTGGTTTTGGAAACTTACTACAGAACAAAAGCCTGAAAAATATCTCAATACTTTTTCATATTAATTACATGTTGAAATTATATTTTGGAAATTATTTAAAAAGACTGACAGTTTTTTCTTTTTTTTGAGACGGAGTCTCGCTCTGTCGCCCAAGCTGGAGTGCAGTGGCCGGATCTTGGCTCACTGCAAGCTCAGCCTCCCAGGTTTACGCCATTCTCCTGCCTTAGCCTCCCGAGTAGCTGGGACTACAGGTGCCCGCCACCTCGCCCGGCTAGTTTTTTGTATTTTTTAGTAGAGATGGGGTTTCACCATATTAGCCAGGATGGTCTCGATCTCCTGACCTCATGATCCGCCCGTCTCGGCCTCCCAAAGTGCTGGGATTACAGGCTTGAGCCACCGCGCCCGGCCTCTTTTTCTCTTTTAAAAAAACATGTCTACAGCTGGGTGCAGTGGCTCACGCCTGTAATCCCAGCACTTTGGGAAGCCAAGGCAGGTGCATCACGAGGTCAGGAGATCGAGACTATCTTGGCCAACATGGTGAAACCCCGTCTCTACTAAAACACACACACAAAAATTAGCCGGGTGTGGTGGTATGCACCTGTAATCCCAGCTACTCAGGAGGCTGAGGCAGGGGGATCGCTGGAACCTGGGAGGCAGAGGTTGCAGTGAGCCGAGATCGCACCACTGCACTCCAGCCTGGCAACAGAGCAAGACTCAGTCTCAAAAACAAAACAAAACAAAAAGTGTGCAAGGAAATCGAAAACGACAGCTGTGGCTTGCATGGTGTTGCAGATTCCTCCATCTCATTTCCTCTCTGGTCCCTGGACTCCAAGCAGTCCCTGTTATCTTTCTGGCTTGTATCCCAGTGCCTGGCATTGTCTGGGCACTCAGTGGGGGTGCCAAGCATGTTTATCAAAGGAGTACCTGGGACTCCTTGATCTTCACCCACCTTCAGTGAGTCAGTGTGTGGGTGCGTCCGAGGATGGGGCCCTCACCTGGCTGCAGCTGTTTGTGCGTTTTTGGGGTTCTATTTTTTATTTTATGAGATAGGGTCTTGGTCTGTCACCCAGGCTGGAGTGTAGTGGTGTGATCTTGGCTCACTGCAACCTCTGCCTGCTGGGCTCAAGCAATCCTCCCGCCTTAGCTTCCCGAGGAGCTGGGACTACAGGTGCGCACCACCACGCCCAGCTAATTTTTTGTTATTTTTGGTAGAGTTGGGGTTTCACCATGTTGCCCAGGCTGGTCTAGAACTCCTGAGCTCAAGCGATCCGCCCTCCTCAGCCTCCCAGAGTGCTGGGATTGCAGGAGGAGCCACTGCGCCCGGCTGGCTGCAGCTGATGCATGTGAGTGTGCACGTGCGTACTGGTCGGGGCACAGGGAGTGGGCGTTCTCCAGCTTTGCAGGCAGCCCCTCCTTTCCAGACTCCCTGGGAACTTCAAAGCAGGAATGGAACATTCAGAGGCAGCAGCAATGTCCTGGTTCCTGCAGGCTTTGTAGGCTCGGAAAACAAACCTAAATCCAGTCATGTTTCTGCATTCAGCGTCATGTTTTTAAACAAAACTTTGGCTTGGCTCATGTGTCATTTGTAGAAAAGGGGTATGGAGCTGGGGAGGTGGTACAATAATAGTTTATTCTCAGGCGCTGCACAAACCAGCCACTTGCCTGCTGCCTGCTGTGCTAACCCTGGAATTTGTTGATCTCTGGGGTCCTAGGTAGATCCACAGCGTAGAGACTAAAGTTAGATGACAATTTGCGCTTGCGAAGAAGCAGGAGCTCTGGGGAGAAGATGATGTCTTCTTGGAGTCTGCTGTGTCCCCACGGTGCTGGCTCAGCACCCTGGCTGGGTGAGAACAGTCCACCTCAGGCTGCCTGCCTGGACACACAGGAAGACGCCAGCCCGTGTGCTGCCCTGAGCTGCACTAGGCCCCAGTCAGGGGAACCAGCCTGTGAGCCCTGGATTTGGGTCCTGATGCTGGGCCGGGGGGTTATCCCTTCCCAGAGAAAGCTGGAAAGCTGAGGTTGGAGTTGTCATAGCAACCAGGCCGTCAATCACCTGGCTGAGCACCTGTCAGGGGTGTTGGACATCCAGGACTTCCCACACAGGGGTCCCTGTGACAGAGTGGACAGGCCACAACCCTGCTAGACCATCCCCAGTGCCATCAGAGGCAACCCACTGGGCTGTGGGGTCAAAGTGAGACACACTTTTCAAGAATACAATATTAGAAGAAATGAGGGGCAGACGCTCTGGAAGAGAAGCTTTAGACAAGAATCACTGCACATCCTTGGTTATTTCCTGGTGAGGAAAAATGTTTTGAGAACAACTAGGGGGAAATTTGAACATGAACTTGTGTGACGATGTCCTTGATCTAAGTTGGTTTCCTATAACCATGGTGATGTAGTACAGAGAGGAATGTCACCTGGTAATGCAGGCTGGAGTGTTTGAGGACAATGCCATGTTGTCCATACATTTTTTAAATTTTTTCCTTTGAGACAGGGTCTCGCTTTGTTGCCCAGGCTGGAGTGCAGTGGTGCAGTCATGGCTCACTGCAGCCTTAACCTCCTGGGCTCAAGTGATCCTCCCACCTCAGCCTGCTGAGTAGCTGGGGCTATAGGCATGTGCCACCACGGCCAGCTAATTTTTGTATTTTTAGTAGAGACAGGTTTCAGCATGTTGGCCAGGATGGTCTCGATCTCCTGATCTTGTGATCTGCCCGCCTCGGCCTCCCAAAGTGCTGGGATGACAGGTGTGAGCCACCGCACTTGGCCGGGAACGGGACCTTCTAAAATGAAACATGCACATCCTCTGTCAGCCCAGTCTCTCAGGAACCTGAGAGACATCCTTACACCGGGAGGGCAGGGGGTGTGTTTGGCCAAACATTAATCCACACAGAGCACGAGTCCACACTCCTGAAATATTTAGAAACACAAAGTGCTGGCTGCCAGGTGCTGGCGGGAAGGGGAGCAGGGCTGACTGCTCAGTAAGTGCAGGCCTTCTCTTGGGGTGAGGAAATGCCTGCCGTAGATGGAGGTGTGGTCTCACAACACTGTGAATATACTAAATGTTGGGGACCAGCCTCAAGACCACCCATAGGGTACCTGAAGTCCAGTGGCGACAAAAGAATGAGAAAAGACAGGTTAAGAGTTCATAAAGGTGGGAGGCAGGGGGCCAGTTGCAAAATGGAGGCTGTGAAAGGCACCGAGCTTTGGTGTCCATGCTATTTATTGAGTACAATCACTTAGATCTAAGAAGCAGATGTTCAGGGCGAAACGGTATGTCACAGGCGTAATCTATAGCAATAGTGGTTTAAAGGAATCTCCTTTGTGCTCAAACAGCGTATCTTTAACTTATCAGAGAGTAGCTAGTGGGAGCGGCTTAACCAGGAGCCTGCACGTCTGTTCACATTCCAACGCTTTCTCCTTGAACACCGAGTTTACAGATAAGAGAGCGGGTCTCGCGGCCGGGCGTGGTGGCTCAAGCCTGTAATCCCAGCACTTTGGGAGGCCGAGACGGGCGGATCATGAGGTCAGGAGATCGAGACCATCCTGGCTAACACGATGAAACCCCGTCTCTACTAAAAAATACAAAAAACTAGCCGGGCGAAGTGGCGGGTGCCTGTAGTCCCAGCTACTCGGGAGGCTGAGGCAGGAGAATGGCGTGAACCCGGGAGGCGGAGCTTGCAGTGAGCTGAGATCCGGCCACTGCACTCCAGCCTGGGTGACAGAGCAAGACTCCGTCTCAAAAAAAAAAAAAAAAAAAAAAAAAGAGAGCGGGTCTCGCTCTGAGCATGGGAACATGATGGCAACTAGGAGGCTTTCCTCCTCAGAGGCCTCTTGTGGCTTTCCACAACTTATTGTCCCATATTTTTATGGCCAGTTTATATAGGAACCCTACAGGCCCTTTTCCCAACACTAAATGCCACTAAACTGTACACTTTAAACAATGATTATGCCACTGGGCATGGCAGCTCACGCCTGTAACCCCAGCACTTTGGGAGGCTGAGGCGGGCAGATCACTTGAGGCCAGGAGTTCGAGACCAGCCTGGCCAACATGGCAAAACCCCGTCTCTACTAAAAATACAAAAATTAGCTGGGCGTAGTGGCACATGCCTGCAATCTCAGCTTCTTGGGAGGCCAAGGCACGAGAATTGCTTGAACCTGGGAGGTGGAAGTTGCAGTAAGCCGAGACCATACCACCTCACTCCAGCCTGCGTGACAAAGGCTGTCTCAGAAAATAAATTTTAAAAAAGTTATGTGAATTTCACTTCAATTTAAGAAAGGTTCTTGGCTTTTTTCTTTCAGCATTTTGAGTATCTCATCCCCGCCTTCAGCCTTTGTTTTTTTTTTTTTTTCTGATGCGAAGTCAGAAAAAATACTTGAATCAGGTTTAAAAAAAATCTTAATCTTACTGGGGTTCTCTTGTGTGTGATGATGAGTCCTTCTTCTCTGGCTGCTTTGAGGTTTTGTCTTTCAACATTTTGGGTGTCATCATTTCAGCTGTGTTTGGGTGTTGGAGGGTGTGGAGTTACTTAGATGTGTGCCGTTTTTGATCAGTGTACACATCTAAGAAACTCCACACGCTCCAAGGAAGATAAACTTAAAGCTGGCAAGTTTTTGGCCATTGAGTATTTTTTCTCCTGCAGTGTGCGCACTGGGGCATTTGGCGATCCTGCATTTCTGAGGCTCTGTTCATCAAGAAAAATTTTTTTCAAATCACATAATTTCTATTAATCTACAAGTTTGCTGATTCTTTCTTCTACTCCCTTAAATGTAGAGTAACTGAAATAAAAACTTCACTAGAGGGACTCAAGTCTAGTGAAGTTTTGATTTCTCTTACTGTGCTTTTTAACATCTATATCTCTATTTGGTTCTTTTTAAAAATACCTATTGGTATTATTTGATGAGACACTGTCATCATATTCTGTTTCACTTATTTTTATTTTTGAGACAGGAGTTTCGCTCTTGTTGCCCAGGCTGGAATGCAGTGGTGCAATCTCAGCTCACTGTAACCTCTGCCTCCCAGGTTCACGTGATTTTCCTGCCTCAGCCTCCCTGGCTAATTTTTGTATTTTTAGTAGAGACGGGGTTTCATCATGTTGGCCAGGCTGGTGTTGAACTCCTGACCTCAAGTGATCCACCTGCCTTGGCCTCCCAAAGTGCAGGGATTACAGGCGTGAGCCACCGTGCCCGACCCCATCTTGTATTTCTTTAAATATGATTTCCTTCAGTGATGTGAACATATTAATAATGGCTGTTTGAAGTTTGTCTACTAAGATTGGCACCTGGCCACCCTCCAAGCCAGTGTCTATTGCCTTTCTGCTCCTTGTAAGTCTGCTAAGACTGGTACCTGGGCACCCTCCAAGCCAGTGTCTATTGCCTCTCTGCTGCTCCTTGTGTATGTGACACTCTTTTGTTTCCCTGAATGTCTTAACTTTGTTGAAAACTGGACATTTTTAATAATACAACAGATTTCCTTCTTTCCCTAGGGCTTTTTTCTTTTTTCAAGACAGGGTCTCATTTTGTCACCCAGGCTGGAGTGCAGTGGTATAATCATAGCTCACTGAAGCCTTGACCTCCCAGGGTCAAGCAATCCTCCTGCCTCAGCCCCCTAAGTAGCGGGGACTACAGGTGCATGCCACCACACCTGATTATTTGTATTTTTTTTTTAAATGTAGAGACAGGGTTTTGCCATGTCGCCCAGGCTGGTCTCAAACTCCTGGACTCAAGCGACTTGCCCGCCTAGGCCTCCCAAAGTGCTGAGATTACTGGCGTGAGCCGCCGCGCCCGGCCCAGGGGTTGTTTTTGTTTGCTTGCTTGTTCAGTGTGTGGACTTGTCTGGGATCCAAAGTACAGGTGGAAAAGTTGTTTCAGGGAACGTGTGCCTATAAAGACTGCACCATGCCTGTACTCTGCTTGCCCGACACTGACCACACCCACTGCCAACACCCAGAACAGGCTGTGTGCTGGGTACCAGCCCCCCGTGCCCGCCTCATCCTGGCTGGAACAGGCAGTGTGCTGGGTACCAGCCCCCCGTGCCTGCCTCACCCTGGCTGGAACAGGCAGTGTGCTGGGTACCAGCCCCCCGTGCCCGCCTCACCCTGGCTGGAACAGGCAGTGTGCTGGGTACCAGCCCCCCCGTGCCCGCCTCACCCTGGCTGTAGCCCCCTGTGCCCGCCTCAGTTTCCAGGCTGCAGTGGGGGATCTCCACCCAGGACACTGGCACTTCTCCACTCCTCGTCACAAGTGCAGGCCTGTGGGTGATGTTTTAGATACAATGATGAGCATGTGTGTGCAGTCAGGCCTTCTTCAAGCACTCAGAGAAGATGCGCCGAGCAGTGCCCCACCGACTCTGGCAGCAGCAGATGGTGATGAAGAGAATGGTACCCAGAGTCTTGTTTTCAAACCCGACCAACACCTTCCGAACTCTGCTGCTCTGGAACAGCTCCCAGAAACCTGTTTTTGGCGCATACTGAAAGTCAACATCAAACACAAATTGGAGGGCAAAGACTTTTTTTTTTTAATTGGACTTGGCTTTGACGAGTACTGACAAACCCTGCAGACACTAGTACAATTTGATCGTAAACAAAGCCCTTGCCAGCACAGTCCAGCAAATTCTGAGAAAACACATACAAAAGTTAAAAGACAGCTCGATTTCATCGTCCTCCCAACACTTGCAACTGTTTCCAGATTTTCTGTGCAGTCTTCTTTGTGCTTTCAGTTCAGTCGAAATTAGAAAGGACAACAAACTTGTAAAGTCAGATGCCTAACTGTGCAAAACTGACCAGACCATGGAGAAGGGGGAGGCACCATTTTACAAAATATTATTAAGATCACCAGCATTAATTTAAATTATTTTCTTTTCTGGACTTCCAAGTCCACTTGGCAATTTTACTTAGGAAAATATCATGCTTAAATAGAAAACTGGTATTCTAAACACATTTTCTTTATGTGACATATTCTTGTGTGTCTATGTAATGAGAATTTTTAAAAAATTGTTTTCTTCCTGCTGTCAAAACTTCGGCATTAAAAATAAGGGACTGTAAACCTAGTTGACTTACCCATAAAAAGGAGTAAGTTCGGAGAATGAGAGAAGGACCAACAGAATCCAAGCACCCTGTCACTCCCAGCCCGGACCTCTCAGGCGTGGTTTTGACAGGAGGTGCGTTTGTGGGGCATTCACTGGCTCCTCAGAATGGACAGATGATATAGAAATGCTAGGAAGAAACATTCCTGCAACAGTCTGCAGAACAAATGTGCCAGTTTTGCCTTAGAATGTCTTAAGACATCTCAGCAATGTTGGATCATATGGCCCCTTTGGCTATATGACCCATCTTTAAAGCTGAAATAAAAATTGTTAGAAAAATATTCTAGGAGGAATGAAACTAAAAAAAAAAAAAAAAAAAAAAAAGAAAAGTTAAAAATATGTGCTCACCTTAATTGTTTCACTGTGTCAGTTTTGGTTCTGAATGTGACGTGAGGATCCTATCCAATGCAGCTATTAAACCATGCAGCCACCACAGGTATGTCGTACGTAAGACCTCATTACAGTGACGATTTAACAGCACAAGTTAATTAATTTTTTCATGGCTCATCATGACAAAACGATTACAGAGTAGGCGAAGAACAGAGTGAGTGCTTTCTTCTCACCAGGGCCTTCATCAGTGAGTCAACTGCTCTTGACGCCAGCAAGTCAGTCTGATGTTCCCAGGTGAAACCCGCCCTTGGCTCCGTGAGCGAATGAGACCGAGGTAAACCCAATGCAGCTCTGCAACCCCAGGGACTGAAGCCACGTTGTCCAAAGCCACAGCTGGGACCTTGGAGAACCTGG
The DNA here is from genome assembly GCF_003255815.1 of Theropithecus gelada. Classification (NCBI taxonomy): domain Eukaryota; kingdom Metazoa; phylum Chordata; class Mammalia; order Primates; family Cercopithecidae; genus Theropithecus; species Theropithecus gelada. Next base: position 19,368,655 of record NC_037670.1, read on the forward strand.
GGCCCTCTGCTGAGGCAGCAGTGGAGAAGGGCACTGGCGGGCTTTTGGTGAAAAACCGGGGCTCCTGTATGGGGCGCATAACGGGAGGCAGGCGGCTTTCACCTCCAGGCCTGAGCAGAGCGCGGCTGGCTGGGAGAGCAGCACGGCAGCCCAAACCGTGCTCCCGTGCCCTCTCGCTGCGCAGGCGGGAGCTGCGGGAGCTGCGGGCGCATGGAGAAGGCGCGCAGCCTTGGCGGCTCTCCTCCGCAGCCGCTCACTCTGAATCTGCAGCTTCTCCAGCTCTCACGCCCAGGTCAGACGCTTTCTCACACAGATCGAGCAATCGCTGCTCAAAAGAAGGCCTCATTTCTGTTTCCCCAACGAAAGCCTGAGTGCCTTCCGCCCGTGTTTGTCACGAACTTACAGGAGAATTGTCTAAACTCTTAAGTGCTCGCTTCCGCATTTGAGAGGAAAGGTCGCGGAGCGGGAGCGCAGGCTCCAGACACGCACGGCAGCCTCCAGGGAAGATGGGGAGCTGCCCTGGAGCCGGTCAGGCAGTGACTCGGCTGGAACGTGGACGGAGAGAGAGAGAGACGCAAGGGCTTGGAGGCATGAGTGTGCTCCACGCGAGGACCTCAGCAGAGGGCTCAGCACGGGGCGGGGACCTGGGTAAGAGCTGGGGGCTGCGCTGGCCTCCCGAGAAGACACTTTGGGCTTGCCGTAGAGGTAGGAAAACAGGGAGGGAAACCGGGTAGCGGGGAGGAGAAGAAAAAGCCCCCAGAACACAGAGCCTCTTCTTTCCTCACCCCTACCTGTCCACACCCCCAGCTGAGCACATGTAGAAAAACTATGGTATTGCTGATTCTGTGACAAGAATCTTCCCCATCGGTAACCTGCCGAACACCCACAGAACATGGCAATCAAGCCCCACATGCTTTGAAAAGAAAACAGATTGTTCAGACTAACAGAAACCAACTTAGTACAGCAAATACAGGAATGAGTACCAAATTCCGCAGGACTGGGAGCTCAACAGGAAGTGCAATTCCACCTCTCATGTACCAACAGCACTGACTGATTTAAAGTTCCGACCAACGTGCTCTCCTCAGCTTCAGGGAGGGTCTCACTTCCTACACCAACGGGAATCACTGAGGTTACCCAAAAATGTTAAATCCTGGAGAGCTCGAACACAAACATGGTTTGTAGCAAAAGATTCAACCAAGACGCCCGCAGCCGCTACAGAGGGGCCAGGACGCAGCAGCCCGCGGGCACGTTCAGAACCTCGTGCACACAACTTACGGGAACTTAGAAAATCATAAAAAAGGCCCCACATTCTTAAAGGTATAATTTATAGCGTATTCTGTACAAAAGCAGTCTTTTACAAGGGACTCTGCTGCCCCTCAGAAGAAATCCATAGCCCTGGGCCGTCTCCTTGGTGTGGTGGTCAGGGGCTTCTTGGCCACCAGGGGTGAGCTGGCAGGTGAGCTGCTGGGGGTCTTCAGCACCCCGTGGAGGGGCCTCTGTTCAGGGTCGAAGGCCACTCGGGAAGGGCCCGTGGGACTGACCAAGATACTCTTGTCTGTCTTCTTGAATTCTGTCCCAAATGAGAGCAAGGCCCCATGTTAAGCAGGTCCAACAGCTGTCCCTCCAACAGCTCGGACACTGTCCTGCCTGGGTGCCAACCCTGCCCATTTGCTAGGATGAAGCAGGGCCATCTCAAGGTCCTGCAGACAGCAGGCCTGGGAGCCTTCTGAGGGAAGGAGGGCAGTGAGGCCATGTCCCCTGCCTCAACTCACCCTCCCAAGGCCGCCTGTACAGACCAAGGGGAGCTGCTGGTAGGGTGGCTCCTGCAAGGGTGAACATTGAGGGTGGGGGTGTTTTGGACAATGAGTGAACTAGGCATTTGAGTCTGGGATGAATCTGTGCTATGTGGAGCTGCAGGATTCGTCCTGCTCATCCAGTTGTAAAGGCTGGGTGAGCTCCTCAGGCTCTCTGAGAGTCTCTTTTCCCTAAACATACACGCTCACACATTTGTGCATGCACACGCACACACACACATACTGGCACATGTACACACACTCACACATACACACACACAATTATTTGCAGTTCCCAACAAGAGTCTGGTCCTAAATTCGTTATAATACTTTTTTTTTGCGATGATGGAGTCTCACCCAGTCTGTCACCCAGGCTGGAGCGCAGAGGCATGATCTTGGCTCACTGCAACCTCTGTCTCCTGGGTTCAAGCAATTCTCCTGCCTCAGCCTCTTGAGTAGCTGGGACTACAGGCTCTTGCCACTACGCCCAGCTAATTTTTGTATTTTTAGTAGAGATGAGGTTTCACCATGTTGGCCAGGCTGGTCTGGAACTCCTGACCTCGTGATCTGCCCACCTGGCATCCCAAAGTGCTGGGATTATGGGCGTGAGCCACTGCGCCTGGCCTATAATACTTTTTAAAACTTTGGTTTCCTTTGTAAAAGCAGCTCGAATGGATGGCACCGATACGAAAAGTGTCAAGATAGGGGTTACCCCTCTCCGTCCCCCAGGAAGCAGGTTGTTCCGAAGTTTCGCAGAGACAGCTACAGCTGATGGATCACTACAATCTCAGAGACAGCTACAGCTGATGGATCACTACAATCTCAGAGACAGCTACAGCTGATGGATCACTACAATCTCAGAGACAGCTACAGCTGATGGATCACTACAATCTCAAATGGCCTCTCTGTGCGACGGCTTTCAGTATTTAGAAAGACACTTGGGAGAACAGCTTTTTGGATCACGTCTCTCCAGGTAGCCTCTCTTAAGAGGTCCCAGGCAATTGGCTGCCCGCTCACCATTGGCACCCCACTCACAGCCCTTTGAGGACGAGGGACACACAGGTGCTTCCTTCTGACTCAGAAATGGGCAGTGAGGGGCTGGGCTCGGTGGCTGATGTCTGTAATCCCAGCTCTTTAGGAGGCTGAGGCAGGCGGATCACCTGAGGTCAGGAGTTTGAGACCAGCCTGGCCGACATGGTGAAACTCCATCTCTGCTAAAAATACAAAAATTAGCTGGGCGCGATGGCATGCGCCTGTGATTCCAGCTACCTGGCAGACTGAGGCAGGAGAATCACTTGAACCCGGGCGGGGGGGAAGGAGGAGGTTGCAGTGAGCCAAGATCTTGCCACTGCACTGCAGCCTGGGTGACAGAGCGGTGAGACTCTGTCTCAAAAAAAAAAAAAAAGAAAAAAGAAAGAAATGGGCAATGAGGAGCTCGGACCCCACCTCTCCCCTCAGCGCCTGTGGAACCAGGCTGCGAGCCGCGCCAGGAGCCGCAGCTGTGCTCCAGAGAAGCCTGCCGCCGGCAAAACCCACTTACCTGCAGTCATGTTTCTGTTCAGCCCGAAGGTGACTTTCTTGGAGCTGGACGGTGTCTTGTTTAGCTGCAGAAGAGAAATAACAGGAACAAAAGGAGTAATGCAAGTACAACAGAGGCACTTAGTCTCCCTGTCAGGATTTTTTGGAGAACCTGCCCTGGAGGGGACGTCGCCCACACTGCTGCTTACTGAGTGGCACATATAGGGAGAGGCCAAAGGGACCACGGCCAAGACTGAAACCAACCCTGCTGTCAGGCTTCACCAGGACCGCCCTCTGTCTTTCCCAGTGTCCCACGCGCGCCTCCCCCAGCCCAGGGTCAGTGGTGCTGGCACTCTTGGCCCATCTGTGGTCACAGCCTCATCACCACCACAGGGTTCTACGATCCAGGGAAGAAAGGCAACAGTGAAGATGCCTGAACTGTCCAGAAACAGTTCACCACTGAGGACCCATGAGGAAAAATGCCAAGACTCCCCTGCCTTTTGCTGGAGAGTTCTGAAGTTCTAGCTTGAAGACTCTATGACATCGATGAGACGATGCCTACAATGGAATCTCACTTTAGTGGACAATGGACACAGTTCCCAGCTTCTCGTGCACAAGGGCTCCAAGCTATCTGCATATTCTAACCGTTCACCACAATCAACGATCTTCTTCCTACTCACATTCCCGGAAGTGGATCCAGCCTGCATTAGGAAGCACTTCCTCAAGTTCCTGCTCTGACCCACATTTCTAGAAGTGTGGACCTCCTGCTGACCTGTACCACCTACGTATTAACACTGTGACATTTCACGAGAAAACTGGTTTCTGCAAACCCTGAGCTGGAAGCCCTGGGAGGCAGAATGTGTGGATCAGCCGTCCCTCAAAGTCCCCTTCCTGACTGCGATCCCTCAGGGTGGGTCCCAGACCACCCAGACCTCATGCTACCCTGGCTGCGGAACCTGTCTGCTGTGGGCAGGCTCAGAGGGCCACAGTGGGACTCCAGGCCTGGCATGGGAAGCACTGTCAGCTCAAGCCCATCTGTGCCCTTGTGGTGAAACGTGCTGTGTCACTCTGGGGAGGGTGCACACCTGGACGGCAGAGCCTGGGGGGCGGGTGGCAGGGCTGCTCTTGGCTCTTCTGAAGAACAGGGGCTTTGGTAAGAAGGGGGTGTCAAACTTCACAAAGTCGCTTTCTGCCCTCAGCTTCTGCTTCTTCAGGGAACTGAAAGTCCCACTGCTTCCCTATGTGAGCGAGGGGTGAGAAGCAGAGAGGAGGGGTCAGACAACAGAGCCTGCTGTGTTGCCCACGCACACAGAAGGGGAAGGCCGAGCCCCACAGCGGATCCAGCCCACCCCAGAGCCTGCAGTTTTCTGCACTGCGCTTGCAGACAGCCCTTGCATTCGGCAGAGCTCAGGCTTCACATACAACACGACCACCTATCATGGCACCATGCCAAGAGGGGCGATGAAAACGCCTTCTCAGAGTAAGGACCCACTTTTATCTTCATCTTCAAATTGAAGATTTCAGCCTTTCAAAGCCAATCTGTTAGAGAATAATTCACTCTCCCATTTGTAGCTGAATCATCACTGCCCTGGCAGCCTGGTGTGGAGGGCAGTGATGCCCATATGGGGGCTGTGGGTCCCTCACAGGCAGGCCCAGGACACTCACTGGGTGTGCAGCGACTCACAGCCACCCAGAGAGAGACCGGGTCTCGTTCTGGGCTCTCAGACGTGTGGGAAACCCAGTGCCACTGACGACACACGGGTGGCTCCGGCAGGATCAAGTGTGCCGCCTGGAGGGCAGGGAAGCCTGAGGAGCTTCTCCTGTGTGCCTTCCCTCTGCCGGGAGAGGTGGCAGGGGAAAGCTTCCCTCGACCCTGGGACTGACTGAGCAACACCCCATCCTCTTTACAACAGGCTGCCAGGGGCCTGAGAAGACGGCAAGAAAGGCAATATCTCTGGCCCTCTTGGTGAGGAAGCAGCACTGAGGGTATGAGGGACAGGCTGCAGTCCAGGGAGATGAAGGCACTGTGAGGTAGGAGAGACTCGAGGCTAGAAATGGGCCTCCTGCCGTCTGGCTCAGTGCACTGCTTCCCCTGGGTAAGGCTTTCCTGACCATAAACTAACTCACTAGCCACTTGCAGACACTGTTAGCCCCAAACCAGTACTTAACCAGGTCCACACGTGTCCACTTCAACAAAGGAGATGTCACAACCTCCGCAAAGCGGTGTTTGCAAAGCAAGATCTCACCAAGGTGTGCAAACTCTGTGAAGGGCAGAGTTATTTTCTGCTTTGCAGACCACAGGTCCCTGTCTCTACCGCTTGCCCCTGCTGCTGCAGTGTGAAAGTGGCCATGGACCTGCACATACGAGTGCATGTGGCTTTGTTCCAGTGAAACTACATTTGCTGGCCCTGGCCTGGAAGCCCAGTGCACCCACAGGTGGTGTGAAAAGCGCATCAGGGCCAAGTGCAGGGGCTCACACCTGTAATCCCAGCACTTTGGGAGGCCGAGGCTGGTGGACTGCTTGAGCCCAGCCTGGGCAACAAGGCAAAATGCCGTCTCTACAAAAATAACAAAAAATTAGCTGGGCATGGTGATGTTGTCTGTAATTCCAGCTACTTGGGAGGCTGAGGCAGAAGAATCACTTGAACCCGGGAGGTGGAGGTTGCAGCGAGCCGAGATTGCGCCACTGCACTCCAGCCTGGGTGGCAGAGCCAGACCCAAAACCAGATCAACAGCTTGGTTCCTCATTTCTATCTGGCTCTAGAGATCCAAGGGGAAGGAAAATCTCTCCATTAAGAAGGTAAGTGGTCTGGCTAGTGAAGTTTCTTTGGCAGGGAAGTGGGGTGGGGGCGCGGGGAGCTAACAAAAGAAAAGAATATAGAAAAGAAGGTAAGTGAGGCAAGAGAATTTTGGGTTTCCTCTTTTGCCAAAGGGGCCTGGACTGGCCACGGGCTGATGAAGAAAACCAGACCCGCCTTCAACAGAGGCCTAGACTGGCCTGAACACGGTGGGGCAGCAGTGCCTGGCCCATGGATAACCTTCCCAGCTCAGAGCGGGCCCTCCTGAACCCAAACATGTGGTCTGGGGGAGTGAAGGTGACCGATGAGGAGAACCGAAGTACTGGTCACCTGTGATTTCCTCCTCAGTGAAGGCTGTTGTGAACATGCCCTATTCTAACTGCTGCTGAGTCCAGAGACCTGGCCGCCGGCCCCCACCCTTCCTCTCAGGAGGCAGTGGAGCTCCCCCGGACGCCTTTGAGCGCCTCTGCGGCGAGCTGGCCTGCGGGTGCTCCCACCTTACCAGAGCCTGGGCTTGCCTGGCTTCGGACTCCAGCGCCCCGTTGTGCTCTACCAAGTCTGACATCGCTCTCATTTTCCTCCTCTTTTTCAAGCTTGCTGTTTTCTGGCTGGACAGGCCACAGAGCTCCAGGCTGCCAGGCCCTGCCTTCTTCTTCTGCAGCCTCCTGCACTGGGGCAGGGTGGTGTGGCTGTTCGCCCTCTCCGCGGGGCCTGTGGGAAGGCCTCCCTGCTGCAGTGGAGGCCAGGCAGGCGTGGACAGGCCACTGCCATTGACAGGGACAACTCCAAGCTTCCGCTTCCTTTTTAGGAGTTGGGCTCCACCTGTTGGGGACCCTCTAGGTCCCTGAGGATGACTGCCACTGGGGCCACTCTGAGACATGTCCTCTGGGGGCAACCCTGCTGATGCCGACATTTCCCTGTGGGCCCTTGGACTCTTCTTCCGCGGTCGTTTCCTTTTATTGTGCATGGGGACGGCTGGAGGATGCTCGGAGCCACTCTCCTCCCCGGTGCTGGATGTGGCCTCTGTGCCTGGCTCGGCCACACGTGCCTTCAGGGCTTTCGGCTCAGCGGCCTCAGGCTCCCTGCCCCTGTTCTGTTCCAGGGACGGGGCTGCATCCCCTGGGCCTGGACTTTCAGGCTGCAGGTGGTGCTTCTTCTTCTTCTTCCTTCTTCTCTTTTGAAGACTGCTTTCACTGTCCTCTTCCTCTGCACAAAAGACTCTGCTTCCTAAAAAGACAGAAACCCATCAATAAGCCTCCCAGTGCCAGCTGGGCCAGAGTCCTGCTGGTGATTCGGAGACAGTATGATCGGCGGACACAATTTCCTGACATTCTACCACCAGGAGAGTTTGTCTCCCTTGAGGTACTCGGTGTCCCCACTACCTTTGTCGTCTGGTCCTACTTCCTCCACTCCCGACTGTGACTGGAAGCCCTCCTTTTGTCCATTTATAAACACACATGGAACTGAAATAGTCCGATTTCCACTAATTTTAGGGCCCAAAGGTAAAAACCATAGATCTAGACTGGTCATCAAACAGCTGCCCCCCTAGTGCTCCTTGCAGCTCCTGCTTCCCTGCAGAGGTGCCCTGGGGAGCAGGCGGACGTGAGCGGGGTGAGTTGGGGACACGGTTCCACTGAAACAGCAGAACACTTGGTAAACCACCTTTACCTCTCAGCCATTACAAACCGAAGCTTTAGGTTCTGCTAATGCTTTGTGATGGCACGAGCTCAAGTCTCTGATGCCTCCATGGTGCACACCGCTCCCCAAGGGCTCAGTCATGAGCCCTCAAGAGAAGGGCCCTTCTCTTCAGCTTTACAGCTTACCTTTCTCCTTTTCCAAGTTAGTTTTCTCTAAAAGTTTATTTCCTTTCTTCTTATGCTTTCCTTGACGGAGGATTTGGTCATCTTCATCAGCAGAAATGTCCTCCGCAAAACTCAGTTGAGATATACTGCTTCCTAGATGCCAGAGTGACACACTGTCAGCTTCCCCAGGCGCTCGAGAGTCTGCCCCAGGGGCCTAAGACCCCCCTCCTAATTTCTGCCTCATCATCATCGTTCCTCACTGTTTCTCCCACCCAAACCTGAGCGCTGCTGACACAGGAATTACAGACTTAAAAAAGCTTTGTGGGTTTCTCAACCAAGGCAAGGCAAGGGATCACAAGCCCTCGGTGACACCCTCCATGGCTGGACTCTGGGGGCCTGGCTAATGTGGTCTCTGCATTCCAACCAGCTCACTGGTGCCCTTCCCAATTCCAAGTGTCCCTAGTACATGAGGGGTATGGGGTGACTTCACTGACTTGTCCAAACGTAACAGCAAATGAAAGGGATCCTGAGAAATTACATTTTACCTTCACAGAGTATCCAATTAAAACCTTCCTAGGCTACTGCAAATCCATCTAGTTAAAACAATAAAAACCAAACCAAAACATCGCAGTATCCACACATGAGAGCAGTCTGCCCTCTCACTTTGGCGGTTAGGGGAGAGCCCAGGATAAGAAGGTGGGCAAGCTGCAGGGGGCCCTAGGCTTGTGTCACTTCCCATGGCTGTACTGTGGTATGACTAGGTAAGGGCTAGTCTGTCTTTCTTAAAAGCTGGGGTCTTGGCCGGGCGCGGTGGCTCAAGCCTGTAATCCCAGCACTTTGGGAGGCCGAGATGGGCGGATCACGGGGTCAGGAGATCGAGACCATCCTGGCTAACACAGTGAAACCCCATCTCTACTAAAAAAAAATGCAAAAAACTAGCCGGGCGTGGTGGCAGGCGCCTGTCGTCCCAGCTACGCGGGAGGCTGAGGCAGGAGAATGGCGTAAACCCGGGAGGCGGAGCTTGTAGTGAGCTGAGATCCGGCCACTGCACTCCAGCCTGGGTGACAGAGCAAGACTCCGTCTCAAAAAAAAAAAAAAAAGTTGGGGTCTTGCTCTGTCACCAAGGCTGGAGTGCAGTGGCGTGATTACAACTTGCTGTATCCTGGACCTCCTGGGCTCAAGTGATCCTCCCCTCTTAGCCTCCCAAGTGCTGGGACTACAGGCTCACGCCACCATGCCTGGCTAATTTTTTCATTTTTAGTAGATATGAGGCCTCGCTATTTTGCCTGGGCTAAGGACTATTATTTCTTATTAGAGGTTTTCAGTAAAGTTCTTTCAATCTTGTTTCTCAGCGTTTGGCATCAACGCCCCCAGTGGGGTCCATATTCATGAAAAACACTGTGAATGATGATTCTCGGCGCACCTCACCTTCAGAGAGGTCTTGGAATCTAAAAATAAAAAATAAAAATGAAAAAAATTAAAAAAAGGTAACAAATGTTCATAAAGAAATCCCTTCTGTCTTCTGTAGACATATGTATTTAATTTTTAAAATACAAGCCATAGTTAAATATTTGTTAGTTCACGTTCTCCTCCAGGAGGGGAGGCTAGAGAGGAAATTCCGTGAGGGAAAGGTGGTGCAATACAAAGGCCAAAAAGCTCAAGGCCAGTGCCGCCCTCGGTTACTGTCAATACCAGCAAGGACATGGCGGGCCAAAGATGCACCTTGGCACACCCAAATCAAACTAAGAAATTCAATTTTTTGTTTCGGAAGGCAGAAATAGCTTAGATCTCTGCTTATGTTCAATTCTCCAGTGGAGAAAGGCAAAGCTGTGTTTTGCTTTACACAATTTTTGCGCATTAGAACAAATAAGAAGCATCGAGGCGCAGTGTGGGCAGGTGCACGGGGGAGGAGACACTGGATGGCAGGGACTTCGGGCAAGCTAGGACCACCCAGTACCCTGGGAACCCAGCTGGGAAATGGGCAGAACTACAGGAGTTACTTTCTGGGGGCTTAACATGGAATACTTGAATGTATGCAAAGTGCTCAGAGCAGTGCCCGGCTCCTAGAGTGTGATCAGACAGTTGTCACCGATGACAGCAAGCCACGCATGAGGCCCTCCGTGAATTCCAGGTCATCATGTCACTATGGTCAGAGTGATGTCAACACTGACAGCTGAATTAACTAACACTTTTGGCATAGCCACATGGGAGGGAGGGGAGAGGTAAAAAATTAACCCTATCTATCTCAGTAGCACACCAGCAGAAGACACCTAAATAGCAGCTTCACATCAGTTTCTGGTTGGTTCATTTCACACATGAATAGACTTCACATCACTCTAAGGCAGCTAAGAGATGAGTATGGCTGCACTGGAAGAATGGAACCTGAGGGGTGGGACTGCTGTTTCCATTAAGCTTTTCAGTTTACATGTGTCTATTACATTGCTATGCACAAATGCATTAAAGGACAAAAAAAGAAGAAAGAAAAAAGATAAGCATGCAGATGGCTTGTCCCACACCAGGAGATGGGAACTAAAGGAATGATGATGTCAGAACCCTCCCTCCAGTCACTGACTTCTTGATGAGTTTGGAGAGGCGCTTCCTGTTGAAGTGGGGCGTGTTCTTCCTGCTGGTCATTTCCAGGAGTCGATCAGCAACAGCCTTATAGTCAAACTAGGCAGGAAGAGAAACTAAACATAAGTCTGCAGCCAAACAACACTGCCTGACTTGGACATTTACATCTGCTAGTAAGAGAAGCCCCTACTGAAGCATTTGGCAACAGACAGGCTAAACAAGCATGTGCTGGGACTTGGCCACCAGGAGCACAAGCACTACCTTTGAAAAATGCGTGTTCTGTTTATTCTTGGGAGAAGCTGGGTAAGTAATTCTTTTTTTTTTTTTTTTAATTGTGATAGAGTACCCACAACAAAATTTACCTGGGTGTGCTTTTTTTTTTTTTTGAGGCGCAGTCTCTGTCACCCAGCCTGGAGTGCAGTAGCGTGATCTCGGTTCACTGCAACCTCCGCCTCCCGGGTTCAAGTGATTCTCCTGCCTCAGCCTCCCGAGTAGCTGGGATTACAGGTGCACGCGGCTGCGTTTTTGTATTTGTTTTTGAATTTGTAGTAGAGACGGGGTTTCACTGTGTTGGCCAGGCTGGTCTCGAACTCCTAACCTAAGGTGATCTGCCCACCTTGGCCTCCCAAAGTGCTGGGATTACAGGTGTGAGCCAGTGCACCCGGCCGGAGGGTGTGCTTCTTTTTAAACTGAAGCTAGATTTGCAATCTGTACTTGGCAAACTTTTTTTTTTTTTTTTTTTTTTTGAGACGGAGTCTCGCTCTGCCGCCCAGGCTGGAGTGCAGTGGCACGATCTCGGCTCACTGCAAGCTCTGCCTCCTGGGTTCATGCCATTCTTCTGCCTCAGCCTCGCGAGTAGCTGGGACTACAGGCGCCGCCACCTCGCCCGGCTAGTTTTTTGCATGTTTTAGTAGAGACAGGGTTTCACCGTGTTCGCCAGGATGGTCTTGATCTCCTGACCTCGTGATCCACCCGTCTCGGCCTCCCAAAGTGCTGGGATTACAGGCTTGAGCCACTGCGCCCGGCCAAGGCAAACTTTTTTTTATTTGACAAGTGCCACTAGAGCTGGCTCCGTGGTAGAGAACAGAGCAAAGCTTAGCCATTCAAAATAAGTGCTACTATCTCTTTCAAAACCCCACTGTATTTACATTTCCTTGTCTCCAATAAGGTTATTCTCAGGAAGGTGACATTTAGTGACTGAAGGGATTAAAAAGGAGTTTACACTTCAGGCCTTATAGCTTAACTAGCTGTGACCCTAATTCTGTAGTCAGGCTACTCCACAGCAAATCCATATTCTATAAAAAGCAACAACTGCCACCCACCTGGAGAAGGGGTCCTGTGTCCTCAAAGGTTCCGCAGTCATCTCTTCCTCTTTCATCACTGAGTCCATCTTTTCTGGAATGATTTTTGCCCAGTGCTGTCAAAATATACCCAGAGACCAAATTCTTGACATATCAAATACACAGAAGTGACTACTTCCACAGAAGCCACTGTCTAATTAGGTGTCTCTTAACAAAAAAGAAGGCTGGGCACAGTGGCTCACGCCTGTAATTCCAGCACCTTGGGAGTTGAGGTGGGTGGATCACTTGAGGCCAGGAATTCTAGATCAGCCTGGGCAACACGGCGAAAACCCATCTCCACTAAAAATACAAAAATTAGCTGGGCGTGGTTGCGGGTGCCTGTAATCCCAGCTACTCAGGAGGCTGAGGCATGAGAATCGCTTGAACCCAGGAGGCAGGGGTTGCAGTGAGCCGAGATCGCGCCACTGCACTCCAGCCTGGGTGACAGCGAGACTCCGTCTCAAAAAAATAAAAAACGAAAGAAAATTTCTTTCAGGAGAAAAACTCTGCAAAGACATTTATAATTTCCCAGGACATTTTGATTGTTCAGGCTATGGGAATGGAAATAAGTCTGGGAAAAAGCACATGTTTTGCCTTTTGCACCCATAAAACCCCAATTCCCTGCTGCCTTCGATGATTCCCTCCCCCACACACTGTCCGGTTAGGACGAAGGCTGTGGTGAATGGGAAGCTCCTGTCCAGGGACGCAGGCAAGCGGATGGGACACTGTATCGCCCTGGACCACCAGGGGTAGGAGCATGGATGCAGGAGTCTGGCCCTAGTCTCAGGTCAGTTTAGGGCCTTGGTGAGAACCTGTCACAGCAGTACAGTCACTTCACGAGCATGCTTCAGGAAACACAAGTCAATATTAACACAACTTTTAGCACTTAAAACATTCAGAGTGTTACAGCTTATGAAGAAGCAGATTAAACAGACTCAGGAGAACTCAAAATTATCTTAAACATGTACTGTTTCTGGAACCCTCTAAGCTTATTAGTGGTGTGGCATCAGGGCGAGGCCTGGGGAGGATGGGGCAGGTGCAGCACGCATTTGATGAACGTAACTGGGAGGGAACGTCTGGAACTGCACTCGGAAGAGAGTCTGTGTCCAGGTTAGGCTGACAGAAATGTGGGGAGCAGAGGGACCCAGAGACTACTCCCATGTGGTCCCATGACCACGTAACACTTGCTCCAGGTCCTTAGTCAACTCTGTTATCTACACCAAACTTAAAATCAGACTATTTCTTTTTTTATTGTTTTGTTTTAGAGATGGGGGTCTCATTATGTGGCCCAAGCTGGTCTCAAATTCCTGGGCTCAAGTGATCTTCCCATCTTGGCCTTCCAAAGTACTAGGATTATAGGCATGAGCCCCCACACCCAGACTAGACTATTTCTTTTATTCTTTCTTTTTTGAGACAGGGGCGCTGGTAGCTCTGTTGCCCAGGATGCAGTGCAGTGACATGATCATGATTCACGGCAGCCTCAACCTCCCAGGTTCAACTGATCCTCCCAGCTCAGCCTTCTGAGTAGCTGAGACCACAGGTATGTGCCACCATGCTTGGCTAATTGTAAAATTTTTATAGAGTCAGAGTCTTGTTATGTTGCCCAAGCTGGTCTCCAACTCCTAGGTTCAAGCGATCCTCCCACCTCAGGCTCCTAAAGTGCTGGGATTATGGGTGTGAGCCACCATGCCTGGCCAGAGTATTTTTTCTTTCTTTTAAAGATTCTTGGCTGGGCACAGTGGCTCACGCTTGTAATCCCAACACTTTGGGAAGCCCAGGCGGGTGGAATATCTGAGGTCGGGAGTTCGAGACCAGCCTGACCAACAGGGAGATACAAATTTTGCCGGGCATGGTATGGTGGTGCATGTCTGTAATCCCAGCTACTCGGGAGGCTGAGGCAGGAGAATCGCTTGAACCCGGGAGGCGGAGGTTTCAGTGAGCCGAGATTGCGCCATTGCACTCCAGCCTGGGCGACAAGAACGAAACTCCGTCTCAAAAAAAAAAAAAAATTAAAATAAATAAATAAATAAATAAATAAATAAATTTACTTCCTGAAATTACTTCCTGTTGACCAGGTCTAAAAATTAAAAAGAAAAAAAAATAGATTCTTTATTCTGTCTATCTAGCTATCTGTTTATTTATTTATTTTTTGAGACAGGGTTTTGCTTGGTTGCCCAGGCTAGAGTGCAGTGGCACGATCTCAGCTCACTTCAGCCTCTGCTTCCTGGGTTCAAGTGATTCTCCCGCCTCAGCCTCCCAAGTAGCTGGAACTACAGGCACACGCTACCATACCTGGCTAATTTTTTTTTTTGGAGACGGAGTCTCGCTCTGTCGCCCAGGCTGGAGTGCAGTGGCCGGATCTCAGTTCACTGCAAGCTCCGCCTCCCAGGTTTACGCCATTCTCCTGCCTCAGCCTCCCGAGTAGCTGGTACTACAGGCGCCCGCCACCTCGCCCGGCTAGTTTTTTTTTTGTATTTTTTAGTAGAGACGGGGTTTCACTGTGTTAGCCAGGATGGTCTCGGTCTCCTGACCTCGTGATCCGCCCGTCTCGGCCTCCCAAAGTGCTGGGATTACAGGCTTGAGCCACCGCGCCCGGCCACCTGGCTAATTTTTGTACTTTTTGGTAGAGACTTGGTTTCACCATGTTGGCCAGGCTGGTCTTGAACTCCTGACCTCAAGTTATCCAACTGCCTGGGCTTCCCAAAGTGCTGGGATTACAGGCCTGAGCCACTGCACCTGGCCAACCCTGTCTCTAAATAAATAAATAAAACATTTTGGTTTATTCTTCCAGATTTTTAAAAAGCACAAACAGTCCTAGCCAGAGCAATCACGCAAAAGAAATAAATAAATGGCATCCAAACTGGTAACGAGGAAGTCAAAGTCGGTGTTTGCCAATGATATGATCATATACCTAGAAAACCCTAAAGACTCATCCGAAAAGCTCCTAGAACTGGTAAATGAATTCAGCAAAGTTTCAGGATACAAAATCAATGTACACGAATCAGTAGCACTGCTATACACCAACAACGACCAAGCTGAGAATCATATCAAGAACTCAATCCCTTCTTTTTTTTCTTTTTTTTTTTTTTGAGACGGAGTCTCACTCTGTCGCCCAGGCTGGAGTGTAGTGGTGCGATCTCGGCTCACTGCAAGCTCCGCCTCCCGGGTTCATGCCATTCTCCTTCCTCAGCCTCCCGAGTAGCTGGGACTACAGGCGCCCGCCACCTCGCCCGGCTAGTTTTTTGTATTTTTTAGTAGAGACGGGGTTTCACCGTGTTAGCCAGGATGGTCTCAATCTCCTGACCTCGTGATCCGCCCGTCTTGGCCTCCCAAAGTGCTGGGATTACAGGCATGAGCCACCGCGCCCGGCCAAACTCAATCCCTTCTACAACAGCTGCAAAAAACCCCCCACCAAAACAACGACAACAAAAAACAAAACAAACAACAAAACCTCAAAAACCTTAGGAATATAACTAACCAAGGATGCAGAAGATCTCTACAGGAAAACTACAAAACACCGCTGAAAGAAGTCACTGATGACACAAACTAATGGAAACACAGAATCACATCCCATGCTCACGGATGGGTAGAATCAATATTGTGAAAACGACCATACTGGCAAAAGCAATCTACAGATTCAATGCAATTCCCATAAAAACATCATCATCATTCTTCACAGAACTAGAAAAAACAATCCTAAAATTCATGTGGAATCAAAAAAGAGCCTGCATAGCCAAAGCAAGACTAAGCAAAAATAATAAATCTGGAGGCTGGGAGTGGTGGCTCACGCCTGTAATCCCAGCACTTTGGGAGGCTGAGGCTGGTGGATCACTTGAGGTCAGGAGTTCGAGATCAGCCTGGTCAGCATGGTGAAACCCTATCTCTACTAAAAATACAAAGACATATTAGCCAGGTGTGGTGGCGCCCACCTATAATTCCAGCTACTAGGGAGGTTGGGGCATGAGAATCGCTTGAACATGGGAGGCAGAGGCTGCAGTGAGCTGAGATTGCACCATTGCACTCCAGCCTGGCTCACACAGCAAGACTGTCCCCGCCCTGCAAAAAAAACCCCAAAAAACAAAAACCCCCAAAAAACCCAGAGACATCAGAATACCCAATTTCAAACTACACCATAAAGCTATAGTCGGCCGGGCGCGGTGGCTCAAGCCTGTAATCCCAGCACTTTGGGAGGCCGAGGCGGGTGGATCACGAGGTCAGGAGATCGAGACCATCCTGGCTAACATGGTGAAACCCCGTCTCTACTAAAAAAAATACAAAAAACTAGCCAGGCGTGGTGGCGGGCGCCTGTAGTCCCAGCTACTCGGAGGCTGAGGCGGGAGAATGGCGTGAACCCGGGAGGTGGAGCTTGCAGTGAGCCGAGATCGCGCCACTGCACTCCAGCCTGGGCGACAGAGCGAGACTCCGTCTCAAAAAAAAAAAAAAAAAAAAAAATAAAGCTATAGTCACCATAATGGCATGGTATTGGTACTGGTATAAAAACAGGCACATAGACCAATGGAACAGGAGAACCCAGAAATAAACCCAAATACTTACACTCAATCGATCTTCAACCAAGCAAACAAACACAAAGCGTAAGGAAAGGACACCCTATTCAAAAATGGTGCTGGGATAATTGTGAAGCCACGTGTAGAAGAATGAAACTGGATCCTCATCTCTCACCTTACAGAAAAATCAGCTCGGCCGGGCGCAGTGCCTCATGCCTGTAATCCCAGCACTTTGAGAGGCTGAGGCGGGCGGATCACAAGGTCAGGAGTTTGAGACCATCCTGGTTAACACAGTGAAACCCCGTCTCTACTAAAAAATACAAAAAATTAGCCGGGCGTGGTGGCGGGCGCCTGTAGTCCCAGCTACTTGGGAGGCTGAGGCAGGAGAATGGCGTGAACCCAGGAGGCGGAGCTTGCAGTGAGCCGAGATCGCGCCACTGCACTCCAGCCTGGGCAACAGAGTGAGACTCTGTCTCCAAAAAGAAAAATCCAAAAGCAAATGCAATGAAAACAAAAATAGATGGGACCTAATTAAATTAAAAATCTTCTGCACAGCAAAAGAAATAATCAGCAGAATAAAACAGAATGGGAGAAAATATTTGCCAATTATGCAGCCAACAAAGGATTAATATCCAGAATCTACAAGGAACTCAAACAAATCAGTAAGAAAAAAAAATCCCATCAAAAAGTGGGCTAAGGACATAAACAGACAATTCTCAAAAGAAGATATACAAATGGTCAACAGACATATGGAAATGCAAATGAAAACCATAATGAGATACCACCTCACTCCAGCAAGAATGGCCATAATTTAAAAAATCAAAAAATAATAGATGTTGGTGGCTAGGCATGGTGGCTCATGCCTGTAATCCCTGCACTTTGGGAGGCAGAGGTGGGTGTATCACCTGAGGTCAGGAGTTTGAGACCAGCCTGGCCAACATTGTGAAACCCATCTCTACTAAAATGCAAAAAATTAGCTGGGCCTGGTGGCAGGCGTCTGTAATCCCAGTTACTTAGGAGGCTGAGGCAGGAGAATCGCTTGAACCTGGGAGGTGGAGGTTGCAGTGAGCTGAGATGGCACCACTGCACTCCAGCCTGGGCAACAAGAAGCAAAACTCAGTCTCAAAAAAACAAACAAACAAACAAAAAAACAAGATGTTGGCACAGATGTGGTGAAAAGGGAAGACTTTTACACTGCTGGTGGGAATGCAAACTAGTACAGCCACTATGGAAAACAGTATGGAGATTCCTTAAAGAACTAAAGGTAAATCTATCATTGATCCAGCAATCCCACTGCCGGGTATCTACCCAGAGGAAAAGAAGTCACTATATGAAAAAGACACTTGCACACGCATGTTTATAGCAGCACAATCCACAGCTGTGAAAACATGGAACCAGCCTGAATGTCCATTGATCAGTGAGTGGATAAAGAAAATGTGGTATATATACCGTGGAATACTACTCAGCCATAAAAAGGAATGAAATAATGGTATCCACAGCAACCTGGATAGAGTTGGAGACCATTATTCTAAGTGAAGTAACTCAGGAATGGAAAACCAGAACATTTTATGTTCTCACTTAAAAGTGGGAGCTAAGCTATGAGGATGCAAAGGCTGAAGAATGATACAATGAGCTTTGGGGACCCAGAGGAAAGGGTGGGAGGCGGGTGAGGGATAAAAGACTACACATTGGGTACAGTGTACACTGCTCGGGTGACGGGTGTACCAAAATCTCAGAAATCACCACTAAAGAACTTATCCATGTAACCCAAACCACCTGTTCCCCCTAAATTATCAAAATAAATAAAATAACCTTTTATGAAAAAAAAATAAAAGCACAAAAATAAACGTTTAAAAACAAATCTGATGCACAACTATTATATAGCCATAATAATTAAAGAAAACCCAAACAACAAATCAGGCTCCTTCTCCATAAAGTTGGTGCTGCGCTTTAAAAAATACATATATATGTATATTAATATTCCTTTGGTCCTTAGTTTTTAGGAACTTTGCTTTCAAATGGTTATATAACACTTCAAAAGCAGGTAAACTGTGACCTAACCATTCCCCTCATTTTGTGCATTCAGATAAAGCACTGAGAGTTTGGATGGGTCTGCAACTTCAAAAGCATATTCTACCTTAAGTCTGCAGACACAAAACAGTAGTAAGAACGATGCCAGTCCACAGTGGGCATGTAAACATCCCAAGAAAAAGAACCTTGAAGGAAGTCGTGAGTTGAGGAAGGACAGCCACAGAAACAAGCATACGTCCCTCGAGTAACCCGTAGGAATGAGGCCACGCTAAGGTGTTGAAATACGTCAAACAAAACAACAAAGCAAACAAAAAGCACCAGAAAGCACTAGCAGTGACAATGTAAAATCCTTGAGGACAGTCCTGAGATCCTGGGAGGTACAGAAATGTGCATATGCCACATGGGACAGGTCTCAGGTCTCCCTATAGCCCCGCTAGGCACCCCGCAGGCACAATGAACCCACCTCTGCTGCTTCTCTTGGGAAGGGCTGAGGCAGAGTCATCAACTCTAGGTTGCATTCAGTAAGATGCCAACAAATATATTAAGAACTGTTTGAGAGGATTTTACCAGAAAGAAAGCTAGACTGACCAAGAACATCCTCCTACCTGTCTTCTTTTTACTGACAGCTCTTCTCATGGACACCTCATTTTCAGGTATCTCCTCAGCAGAGAGGTCACCATCGCCCACTTTTGTCTTCTGTTCCTCCATCGTCTCCTCAGGCACAAAAGGAGACTGATCTACGATAGCTTCGAAGACGCCCCGAGCTATGGTCTGCACCAGGGTGTGGCTGAGGGTAGAAGCACAGCGGAGAGCATGAGATTAGAACGAACGGCCTGGCCTTCTGGCTTCAGGAGCGCAGAGGGAAGCCCTGCACACATGGCTGTGGTCTGGAGTGGCCCCTACGGGCCAGCAAGCATCTGCGAGGAACTGCCTAAGTGCCACCCGACAGGCATGGGACGCCCAGCAGTCAGATCTTTGGGCGTGGGAGGGCATTCCTGGAATGAGTGAGTCAAATACTGAAGCTAGAAGAGCCAAATCACTGCTCAAAGCTTCGGCTGCCTTCTCCAGCTGCTCTCTGCTGTGAAGCACTGTCCTGGGTACCCGGCGCCAGGATGCATGACAGCAAGCAACTCCCCATAAGCAAGTGCCCGGAGCAGTGGGGACCAAGTGCCACGGAGCAGTGGGAACCAACATGGGGATCACTTACTCCTTAGTCTTCGCAGCGATCTTGCAGAATGGATCGATAAACTTGAGATTCTGATCTGCTAAAAGCTGTAATTTAGAAAAAGGGAAAAATTGAGAAACAGCCTTGCCCTTCTTGACATGTCCTTGAAAAAGGGACCATTCACATCTTTGACAAAGGCAGAGTTAGACCAAGCAATGCCTGTCTCACACAGCCCCAAGGCGCCCCTAGGGAACGTCACAGAAGCTGGGAGCCAGGCTGAAGATCGAGGCCGCCCTCCAGCTACTTGGTATCTCAGTGCAGTGGCTGGAGAAAGGCACCTAGCCCAACATGCACGATCCTATCCGCCCAACATACAGAACAAGGGTGCCCAATCCTGTGACTTCCCCGAGCCACGCTGGAAGAATTGTCCTGGGCCACACATAAAATACACAAACACTAACAATAGCTGATGAGCTAAAAATAAAATAAAATGGAAAAAAAAAAAGAAAAAAATCTCATAATATGTTAAGAAAGTTTATGAATTTGTGTTGGGCCACATTCAAAGCTGCCCTGGGCCCCATGCAGCTCTCAGGCGGCGGGCTGGACAAACCTGATATAGGACATATGTACACTTCCTCTACAAGAGGGGTCACAGGGACAGTGCCTCCACGTGTGAGACAAAAGAATTATTGTTTTGAATATAACATATTTTCTTTTAACTAAAAAAAAATACCTGTTCCCTGCAAAACATCTGTGAAAGAAAAGCAAAATCTGTGCATATTCCCACATCCAGAGAATCATTTGCATACTAAAAAATGTATGTTTCCTTTCCAGCCTTTTGTTTCTTTATGAGTATATACCTTAAAAATGTCTACCATTTGCATAGCTTTTCCTACAGCTTTATAAGCTCCCTAGATCCTGAGCACTCCCCTGTGTTAGTGAGTTCTTCATTGGAGTCTGTAGCTTGCTTTCAATTCTATTTTACAGGTAAGACTGTCATGTACATCCTCAGTGCACAAATCCCGCCCCACCAGCTGCTTAGGACACATTCCCAGACAGGACTGAAGCAATTCACACTGCTACAGTCGCTGGTCATGCGAAGTGCCACCCCACAGCAATTCACTGGCAACTACTGCAAACACTGGTGGCCCTCTCACCCCATGGGCAGCCTGTCGGCAGCTGCTTACCTCCTTCCCCCCAACTTTGGAGAGTTCATCCAGGTAAATATCAATGAAGTGGAATCTCACTCCATTAGGAGACTGACTCTCAGGACACAGGATCTCCTTCATCAGGACATCCAAGAAAACCTTGATTCGGCTAAAGAACCAAACACATGCTTCTGTTAATGACAGTACGCCAACACTTCTCACTTCCCAAAGAGAAACAAAAATACTCGGTCTGGTACCTACATAGCATAGCAATCAATGCAAGACTGAAATCATTTTACAAGGAAAAAAGCAATCACTTAAATCAGTATAAAATGTTAATTGTCATATATACTTAACTATTTTATGCCTTCTACTGGATTTCAATTCTCTGTAGGTAACAATGCATCGAGCTTCTCATGGTTTTCTACAAGTTCAGAAAACTTGACAGACACTCTACTACCTTTTAAGTTTTAAGGCTACCGGATGCTAACTCGAATAGTTTACTGACCTTTCTTCCCAGCCGTTTCGCTTCAAGACTTCAAAGGACTGCCTCAGGACCAGACGAATCAGCTAAAGTTAGGCAATTTTTGTAAAAAAAAAAAAAAAAAAAAGGAAAGGTAAGAAATATTTATCCGCTCAGCAGAATGAGGGGACCAATGAAATTGGTATGGCCTGGTTCCCAAAAGTAAAAAAATATTCACAACACTCATATTTAACTTCTAGATCAAAAAACATATTCAGAGCCAGGAGCAGTGGCTCACGCCTGTAATCCCAGCATTTTGGGAGGCTGAGGTGGGCAGATCATTTGAGGCCAGGAGTTCAAGACCACCCTGGCCAACATGGCAAACCCTCATCTCTACTAAAAATAGAAAAATTAGCCGGGCGTGGTGGTGGGCGTCTGTAGTCCCAGCTACTCAGGAGGCCGAGGCATGAGAATCACCGGAACCCAGGAGGTGGAGGTCGCAGTGAGCTGAGATCGCGCCACTGCACTCCAGCCTGGGGAACAGAGCGAGAGAGACTCTATCTCAAAAAATACCCAACATATTCACTAACGCTCCCCAAACTCATCCTTAAGAGCTGCAAAAGCTAAAACAGAGAAGCTTTCCAGGACACATTCAAATTCTTCCTTCACACTAAGCCTGTGGCGTGTTTTCCTTCACACATAAACCTTTCCATTGCTTTTAAGATAAAGGACATTCTTTTCTTCCCCAGAGTTTTTTTTTTTTTTTTTTTTTTTTTGAGACGGAGTCTCGCTCTGTCGCCCAGGCTGGAGTGCAGTGACCGGATCTCAGCTCACTGCAAGCTCCGCCTCCCGGGTTCACGCCATTCTCCTGCCTCAGCCTCCCGAGTAGCTGGGACTACAGGCGCCTGCCACCTCGCCCGGCTAGTTTTTTGTATTTTTTAGTAGAGACGAGGTTTCACCATGTTAGCCAGGATGGTCTCGATCTCCTGACCTTGTGATCTGCCCGTCTCAGCCTCCCAAAGTGCTGGGATTACAGGCTTGAGCCACCGCGCCCGGCCCTTCCCCGGAGTTTTTGAAGTAACTGTGGCAGATCTTACCATATAGTATTTGTCCAGGCGCAGCCTGTCTATTCCTTTCCATTCTCGATTCATGGTTTGCCAAAAGGTCTGAATGAACAGGTGTTCTGCAGTGAACAAAAGGCTCTAAATACTTGGCTTCCACATCAACATATTAACATATAGCAAGAAAATAATGAAGAGGAACAAACTAGCATTATTTATTATTCACTTTTCTCAGTAATTCTTGGGCAGCTAGAAAATGTTTGATAATTAAAAATACTCAATCATTTCTTTTACATTTATTTTTAAACATCACGTGGACTGTGTAGATCTTTTACTTTTTCATTTTTTAATTTTTGAGACAGGGTCCCACTCTGTGGCCCAGGCTGGAGTGCAATGGCGAGATCTCAGCTCACTGCAACCTCTGCCTCCTGGGTTCAAGTGATTCTCCTGCCTCAGCCTCCCGAGTAGCTGGGATTACAGGTGAGCACCACCACACCTGGCTAATCTTCGTATTTTTAGTAAAGACGGGGTTTAACCATGTTGGCCAGGCTGGTCTCAAACTCCTGACCTCAGGTGATCCATCCACCTCGGCCTCCCAAAGTGCTGGGATTACAGGCATGAGCCACCGTGCCTGGCCTTGATCTTTTGCATTTAAATAAAAACAGAATAATAGGAAGGGCTGGCAACCTTGTAATGTTAGATTTGAATGTTCTCTGGAGCATTTTTCCTTTATCCACTGCAAAGCCACGTTCCTTTCAAAATAAAAACATTCCTTGTTCTACTTCTAGTCACTCTTCCGACTGCATTGGTACCTAACAATCAGTCCAAAACCATTAATTCTGACACTTACGTAATCCATATAGAAACTCATATTTTTGTCTGATGAGAGGTGTCGTCTGGGTGAGCTACAGCACAAAGCACTCAATTTTTCTCTTCTGACCCACAAAACTGGCACTTTTTTATTCAAAAACAATTTTTGTTGAGTTTTTGGTTTTATTTCTTTTTGCATAATTCTTTTTTCATCTGTGCAAATCTATTATACATCATATGTAGAATTTTGTTCAATGTGAGTCAGTTAATATTCAGAGCACCACTAGGGGTTGTTGAAATCATTAGGATGGTTTTCCGAAGAGCGTTAAGCAGAACAAACAAAGTCTGCTTCTTTTTTCTTCCTTTGTAAGCAATCAATGCCTGACACAGAAGCACCCTAACTCATTTCTTTTCTCTTTGGTTGAGACACCAGGAGTGGTGTCTTCTGTGTATTTATTTATTACCAGTGACGGCTCTGTTCTTGGGGAAGATGAACCTGGCATCCAGAGGTCACCATGGACCCTGCATCTGGCTCTCCAGGCTGCAAGTTAAAGTAACTCAGAATTTGAAGATTCTGGAGGATTGTTATTTCTAGAAGCATTTTCTGAAATCTCTGAGATGTCAAATCGATTCTCCCCAAGACACTTCGCCCTCTCACCAAGTCAATGACTAAGTTTATCACAGCTTTTAAAAACAGGAACGGCTTGTCCACTGACATCTACATAATACCGGCACAAGGTTCCCATTAAACTAGCAGTCGGAAAACTTGGAAGGAAGAAGAAGAAATAACAGGACTCACGAGCTGCTGAGTTGTTAACAGCGTGGACTAGCTGTGCGATGGTGTTGGCGAGCTCTTCCTGCAGAGGCGGGGTTGGGGAGAAAAATGGGGGTTATCCTGGGCCAACATGAGATGCTCGTGCCGCGGCCTGCTTCCTTCTCCCACTTCTGCTGGCGGGAAGGTCTCTGCCTCTTGTCACTTCCACTAAGAAGTACGTATCCGAATATCTGAATTTTATCAAATGTGTGATTTCCAATGCTGATGGACTGTCATGCTAACTTAGTATGTCTGCAAGAACTGTGTTAAGCTACATGTTTAAAAAAGCATCTCTAGTTATCAGTTCAAATGAACTAGAAATGAAATAATTTAGTTATCAGTTCTTGGCTTTATAACTATATCTGGCCATGTGCGGTGGCTCACGCCTGTGATCCCAGTACTTTGGGAGGCCAAGGCAGGTGGATCACCTGAGGTCAGGAGTTCAAGACCAGCCTGACCAACATGGCACCTCCACAGCTCTACTAAAACTTCAAAAATTAGCCAGGCATGCTGGCGTGTGCCTCTAGTTCCAGCTACTCGGGAGGCTGGGACAGAATTGCTTGAACTCGGAGGTAGACAGTGAGCCAAGATCGTGCCATTGCACTCCAGCCTGGGCCACAGAGCGAGACTCTGTCTCAAAACAACAACAACCAAAAAACCCACATCTAAGCTGGGCATGGCAGCTCATGCCTGTAATGGGAGCCCGAGCACTTTGGCAGGCCAAGGCAGGAGGATCGCTCGAGTCCAGGAGTTCAATGCCAGCCTAGGCAACACAATGAGATCCAGTCTCTACAAAAAAATACAAAAATTAGCCAGGCATGGAGGCGTGCACCTGTACTCCCAGCTACTCGGGTGGCTGAGGCAGGAGGATCAGCTGAGCAATAGGGAGGCTGGGGCTGTAGTGAGCCATGATTGTACCACTGCACGTCAGCCTGGGCAACAGAGTGAGACTGTCAAAAAAAACAAAAACAAAAACAAACAAAAAAACCACTTCACCATAATCCCAGAAATCCTGTGAAACACACAGACAGCAGGGCAGACCCCACAGAGGTTAGATGCTGGGATGCTCACTGCACACCACGGGAAAGGCCTCCCCCGGCCTGGTCAGAGACAAGGTGGAATGTGAAGGTAAACCCAGCCTTCTGGGCTCTGTCCTGGGTGAAGGGGTCCCTGGAAACGCATGCGCTGCTGAGGTGCAGCAGGCTCACTCTGGGGAGATGCCCCCTGTTCCTGAGGTTTCGTGAGAAAAGCACACTCCTCGTCGCTCTCACTCACACGGCACCCGGTCTGTTCTCCTTTGTGGGAGAATGAGGTTCCTGTCCGTTGGTTTTCTTCCTCCACTAAAGCTGTTGGTTGTTACTTTTGAATGTAATATAGAAATATTTTGCCCTGCTCCTACTCAAAATATGTTCAGTAAAATAAAAATAAATTAAAACAAGTTATTACACAGCATGGGAGAAATGGCAAGGCTGCACGTTAAAACCCAGAAAAGTAAAATCTCGCCCTGAGGACTTGTCCTCTGCATCAGAGACCTGCAAGCACTTCTCCTCAAGGCTGGTTCTTCTACTTCAGGGGTGTCCAGTCTTTTGCCTCCCCTGAGCCACGCTGGAAGAACTGTCTTGGGCCACACACAGAACACACTAACACTAATGATAGTGATGAGCTTAAAAAAAAATCTCACAAGGTCCTAAGAAAGTTTACGAATTTGTGTGGGGCTGCATTCAAAGCCATCCTGGGCCACATGTGGCCCGCGGGTGGACAAGCTTCCTCTACCTCTACAGAGGCAGATCCGATCTACGTTCATGGGTCAGAACAAAGTTTTTAAAAAGTGAAAGTCACTTCTTTAGTGTTGGCTTTGGTGGTGGGCTCAGCAGGCCCTGCAGAGAGAGACCGAGCCTGCTGCATGTTTGGATGACTGTGCAGGCACACTCGGCTTTAACAGGGAGGCTTTTGCGGAGCGCCTACCGCCTGCTCTCCGTGGAGCCCGAAGCCCAGAGAAGTGGCTGCCTTGTCCTGGGTTTCACAGGGTCTTCACTAGTTAGTGCTCCTGTCATGCCATCCTTGACCACAAAAAATAAACTTACCAGAAGACAGAAACTTTAAGTAACGTAAAACCTAGCATGGAACCTATGAAATTTTACAGAGAAATAGTAAATTGACAATGAATGCACATCTTTCATTTTATTTGAAAAGACAATTCACCTAACTGTGTTGACACTGCCTTTCTGTATGGACAAGAGGTAAGAAAATGACTCCTTGAAGCATGACCGTCAGTGTGCGTCAGTGTATCGGGGGACTGGCACAGTGTGAGTGCTCAAGTCTCTTATCCAGCCACAGCAAGAACCAGGGAGCATGACAAAGGGAACGCACGTTACCTGTAGAAGGGGTTCATCCTGCACCCACATGCAGTAGAAGAGCCCCTTCCAGATTTTTAGAAGTTCTTCCTGACTGAAACCTCCTGGAAGGCAAAACAGCACAAACATCTTAAGAGTCTATGTATCTCCTTTCTTAAAGTTTAGAAAGTGGTGAAGTACCACATACATTTTAATTCTCTTTCATTTGCATGTCTTTTTAAAAAATGGAAGCAAACATTTCCTTATTATTATAAAAGAAACACAAATAAATTACTATTGTACCTGCAGCTTTATCAGCTACAGGGTAGGGTGGCAGTGGTGGCCTGGCCTCAGCGTGAGGAAGCAAATGTCATCACAACACAAAATTCATGAACAAAGTGGCCACTTAGGAAAACAGCTCCCCCTCAAGGCCCTCCCTGCCCACCACGTGCAGCCATCCTGCACACTGACATTTTCGCTGGTCTTGTGAAGTAAAACTGCAAATCTTACAAGAGATGCGGGGGATTTGCTCATATGAAGCCCCAGCAACGGGCAGCCCCACTTCCGAGGAACAGAAAACCAGCCAGGCTGAGGACACAGGAGCTCCGAACAGTACATCTGAAAGTCAAAGGCCTAGGAAAGGGCCTGGGGACACTGACAGTACTTTGGAACATTTTTGCAAAAATGACTTTTTAAGGATCCTAGTATGAGGTCAAAAGTGGCTGCCTCCCAATCACCCTCCCTGTAATCGTGATCATTTACTGCAGCATCACCAGGGTTGGCTTTGTTCTGACTCTAGTTACTTAGGGATCTACCTCTGCTTTCATGATCTATGACTAAATGACCAGTCTCGTTCAGCCTTAGATCTCCTGAGTAGATCCCAGGTGTCATAAAGTATTTGCTGACTGACATAAAGAATCACAAAATGATAAGGTAGGTGTACACTCTTGGAGTTTCCGAGCCTATGGACCATGAAATTAGAACACAAACAGAAACCTCAAGTCTTGATGTGTGTTACAAATGGTCTTTATGAGGATTTTACTAGGAGATCCTAGGAGAAATCTTTTGGAGCAACAAAGTGCTATAAATTAGATGAATGCAAACAAATATTTAGAATCAATGTGATCTTAATACTCCAAAAGATGCTTAAAAAGTGACAAAAAGGGTTGGGCACAGTGGCTCACACCTGTAATCCCAGCACTTTGGGAGGCCGAGGCGGGCGGATCATGAGGTCAGAAGATTGAGACCATTCTGGCTAACACGGTGAAACCACATCTCTACTAAAAATAAAAAAAAAATTAGCCAGGCGTGATGGCGGGCACCTGTAGTCCTAGCTACTCCAGAGGCTGAGGCAGGAGAATGGCGTGAACCCAGGAGGTGGAGCTTGCAGTGAGCCAAGATTGTGCCACTGCACTCCAGCCTGGGCGACAGAGCGAGACTTTGTCTCTTAAAAAAAAAAAAAGTGACAAAAAGACCTTTTTTGATGGACCAAAGTTTATTTAGTGTATTCAGAGTGCCTTTACCTTAATTTATAGGTACTGATTTCCACTTTACTAAGGGTCTTTCTCCCATCAACAATTTTATAATGGTACATTTCGATTCTTTTTTTTTTGGGGACAGAATCTTGCTCTGTTGCCCAGGCTGGAGTGCTGTGGCACAATCTAGGCTCACTGCAACCTGCGCCTCCCGGGGTCAAGCGATTCTCCCGCCTCAGCCTCAAGAGTAGTTGGGATTACTGGCGTGAGCCACCACGCCCGGCCTGCATTTTGATTCTGATAGTTTTCCATGTAAAACCAAGATATCAGAAACTAACATAAAACTAGTTTATTAAAGTATATTTCCTTTCGCAGTTGGAAAGATGTACCAACTGGTTCTCTTGCCCTCTTGTTATGAACAAATCACGCCTGGGGATCCTCACATGGCTAATGTAAGTATGGTATGAGTGATAAACCCCACTAGAGCTGAGCCAACTGTGGTCATGATTGCAATAACTTTTTTTCTTGGTCACAGTGACCTGCACTTATATTTAATCATGTTCAAAGACCACATATATCTCCAGTGAATTAAAGGCTTTGGGCAAGGATCATAAATGGCTGGTAAAACATTAGATGAAAAGATATCACCCAGGCGTGGCGGCTCACTTGTGCTTAGGAGTTTGAGACCAGCCTGGGCAACACAGCAAAACCCAGTCTCTACAACACTGTACTCCAGTTGGGCAACAGAGCAAGACCCTGTCTTAAACACACACACACACACACACACACACACACACACACCCCAACAACAAAACCAAAAAATTGGCAGGGCATGGTGGCATGTGCCTGTAGTCCCAAGTACTCAGGTGGCTGAGGGGGGAGGATGACCTGAGCCCAGGAATTTGAGGCTGCAGTAAGCTATAATCGTGCCACTGCACTCCAACCTGGGCAACAGAGCAACTCTGTCTCACGAACAAACAAACAAACAAACAAACAATATTAAGAAACTTGAAAATGGATGTGTCAGACCATCAACACCCAAACCCACTGACTGATCATTAACATGCACAGGCAATCACTCATCAGATGCCAGAGGTGGTGCCAACAGGAAGAACGCTGCACCAACCTGTGAAGTATTCTTACAAAAGTAAAACAAAACAAAACAAAAAAACAAAAACCCAACTGTGTCAAATCTTAACTATTAATACTAGTTTATAGGAAATACAGGGGACAGAGGAACATGGTAAGTGAGACAACAGGATGCAGTCAACAAACCCCAAATATGTGAAACTCTACAAAGCATATGACCTATGTCCTCCAACAAATAAACTGTACAGAAAAAAAAGATGTAAGAACTGTTAGAATTTAAGAGCGTCTTGGCAGACATATTAACCAAACGCAACGGGTGGTCCTCATTTGGATTGGTCATAAAAAACATTTGAGATGATGAGAAAAACTAAACAGATTGGATATTTCATGCTATTAAGGATTTTTTTTTTTTTTTTTTTTTTTTGAGACAGTCTCACTCTGTCACCCAGGCTGGAGTGCAATGGCGCAACCTCGGCTCACTGTAACCTCTGCCGTCTGGGTTCAAGTGATTCTCCTGCCTCAGCCTCCCAAGTAGCTGGGATTACAGGGACCTGCCACCACGCCCAGCTATGTTTTGTAGTTTTTAGTAGAGATGGGGTTTTGCCATGTTGGCCAGGATGGTCTGTCTCTTCATCTTGTGATCCGCCCGCCTCGGCCTCCCAAAGTGCTGGGATTGCAGGCGTGAACTACCACGCCTGGCTGCCACGCTAGTTTTAAGGGGGAAAGTGAAGCACAGCTTTGTGCAGAAGCTCAACTGCTGGTGCCAGAACTTTGTTTTTCTCCACTGCAACCTCTGCTGCCCCAAAGACTGTCTCCATTCTCAGAAAGGATCCACTTGTGTTACAAGGTGGCTGGGAGCAGGTACAAACTGTGTGATCTCTTCAAGTCCAGTAAGGAGAGAGCTAGAGACTCCTAAGGACTGAGCAAGAAAATTTTTACCTGCAGAGGGTCGCTTGGCTTTCCTTGAACCTGTCCTGTGGCCAACGGAATTCTGCTGAATTGGCGGAAGCCGCCTCCTCTCCATGTGGGGTAAGCCCCACCCAGACCAGAGTCCCTCCGCACCCTGCTTGAAGGTGGAGAGCCTTGGAGAGGAATCACAACGTAGCTGCCCAGCAAGGACAAGGAGTGCCCCGAGCCTGACCCCACACAGTCACCTGGGTCCTTTAAATCCTCCTTTTGTGTTTAAGTTGATTAACGCTCCTGCCCTTCCAGTTACATCATTGTCTTAGTCTGTTGCATTGCTATAAAGGAATACCTGACGCTAAGAGGTTTATTTGGCTCAGGGCTCTGCAGGCTGTACAAGCATGGCTCCAGCATCTGCTTCCGGTGAGGACCTCAGGGAGCGTCCTGTCTTGGCTGGAGGGGAAGGGGAGTTGTCATGTCACATAGCAAGAGAGGAGGAAGGTGCCAGGCTCTTTAACAGTCAGATCCCACAGGAACTAGGAGTGAGCACTCACTGAATCCCAGGAGAATGGCACCAAGATTCTCCGTGAGGCAGGAGAATCGCTGGAACCCGGGAGGTGGAGGTTTCAGTGAGCCAAGATCGCACCACTGCACTCCAGCCTGAGCGACACAGTGTGACTCCATCTCAAAAAATAAATAAACAAATAAATAAATAAAATAAAATAACTCTAGCGTGGTGTGGATGTTCTGTCAAGTTGCAACTGAAAGAGTCCTAATTAATAAAAACACGTTTATTGCAAAGAACCTTACCACCACCAAAGTGATATAATCACAAGCTTGTCTTGCTCCCTGCCTCCTGAATCCCAGGCTCTGAACCAGAGGGACTGATGCAACCTGTCTGATGTGCATCTTTCCAGATCTTTCCCGTGCATTTATTTACAGAAGAGTTACATGTAGTGCAGAAAAGCACAGTTGTGTGTGTGACCTAAATGGCAAAATATTCTGTATTCTGGTCTTTCTCACTTAAAAACAGCACATTTATCTCCAGATGGTTTTGTAAGTAGACCATTGGGTCAAGCCAACGGTAAGTGATAATGTGGTCTGCCCAGTATCTACTATGGACAGCCCACACCTATAACAGGCAAAGGCACAGTATGATGTGCTACAGAGGCGTTCATAATGGAAAACAGTAGATTCTGACAGTGACAATAGACCCTGCACAGTGGGCAGCAAAGTGGGCTGGGTGAGTAATATGGGTTGGCTATGTCCCCACCCAAATCTCACCTTGAATTGTAATAATCCCCACATGTGGTGGGAGGGACCCAGTGGGAGGTAACTGAATCACGGGGATGGGTTTTTCTCATGCTGTTCTCATGAGAATGAATAAGTCTCATGAGATCTAACGGTTTTATAAAGGGGAGCTCTCCTGCACATACCCTCTCGCCTGGCTGCCATGGATGATGTGCCTTTGCTTTGCTTTTCCTTTGCTGTCTGCCATGATTGTGAGGCCTCCCCAGCCATGTGGAACTGTGAGTCCATTAAACCTCTTTCCTTTATAAATTGCCCAGTATCCGGTATGTCTTTACTAGCAGCGTAAGAACAGGCTAATACAATGAGAAAAGATATTCTGATTGTCTCTTTTCTAGGAGGCAACAGAGTAGCACGGAAACAAACCTTGGCTCAGGCCCCAGCTTCCTACCAACAAGTGCCCAGTATCAGAAAACTGTCAACTGACTTTTGGGCCTCAGTTCTATCACCTATACTATATGAAAGATTTATCGTTAGGGTCAAGCCCAAGATGTGTGAAACACTGTAAGAATAAAGCGCTATTCAGTTGGTGAGATATTACAATAATAATTGTCTCACTTTCTATTCCTAGGGTCTATTTACATTTTGTTCCCTTTTTTCTTTTTCTTTTTTTTTTTGAGACGGAGTCTCGCTCTGTCGCCCAGGCTGGAGTGCAGTGGCGCAGTCTCGGTTCACTGCAAGATCTGCCTCCCGGGTTAGCGCCATTCTCCTGCCTCAGCCTCCCGTGTTGCTGGGACTACAGGCGCCCGCCACTGTACCCGGCTAGTTTTTTTTTTTTTTTGTATTTTTAGTAGAGACGGGGTTTCACCGTGTTAGCCAGGATGGTCTCGATCTCCTGACCTCGTGATCTGCCCATCTCGGCCTCCCAAAGTGCTGGGATTACAGGCGTGAGCCACCGCGCCCGGCTCTTTTTCTTTTTTTTTGAGACGGAGTTTTGCTCTTGTGGCCCAGGCTGCAGCGCAATGGTACGTTCTTGGTTCACTGCAACCTCCAACTCCTGGGTTCAAGCGATTCTCCTGCCTCAGCCTCCTGAGTAGCTGGGATTACAGGCACGTGCCACCACACCTGGCTAATTTTGTACTTTTAGTAGATACGGGGTTTCTCCATGTTGGTCAGGCTGGTCTTGAACTCCCAACCTCAGGTGATCCACCTGCCTTGGCCTCCCGAAGTGTTGGGATTACAGGCGTGAGCCACCACACCCCACATTATTTGGTTCCCTTTTAAAACATCTATTTTCCATTTATGTCTGTGTGTGTGTATGTGTATGTGTTCACTTAGGAATTTAATAAAAACAAGCCACCAATTTTTGAAGTATTCAAAGTAAAAGAGAGAAATACTCATTACTGAATTACTTTCAAAACTCTGAAAGGCAAAGTACATTATCTGAAGCAGTTTGGTTTCACCAGTCTTTTCTTCTCTATTTTCTTCTTGGGGCTAAATTACTGAAACTTAATACAATTACATTTTTACAACAATACAATATAGGTTTAGTTATTTCAAAATGAATGAGGTAGGCCAGGTGCAGTGACTCACTCCTGTAATCCCAGAACTTTGGGAGGCCAAGGTGGGCAGATCACCTGAGGTCGGGAGTTCAAGAGCAGCCTGGCCAACATAGAGTGAAACCTCGTCTCTACTAAAAAAATACAAAAATTAGCTGGGCGTGGTGGTGCACGCCTGTAGTCCCAGCTACTTGGGAAGCTGAGGCAGGAGAATCGCTTGAACCTGGGAGGTGAAGGTTGCAGTGAGCCGAGGCTGTGCCACTGCACTCCAGCCTGGGCAACAGAGCAAGTCTCTGTCTCTCAAAAAAACAAAAACAAAGGCCGGGTGCGGTGTGGCTCACACTTGTAATCCCAGCACTTTGGGAGGCAGAGGCGGGGCGGATCACGAGGTCAGGAGCTCAAGACCAGCCTGGCTAACATGGTGAGACCCTGTCTCTACCAAAATTACAAAAATTAGCCAGGCGTGGTGGTGGGTGCTCCCAGCTACTCAGGAGGGTGAGGCAGGAGAATCGCTTGAAACTGGAAGGTGGAGGTTGTAGTTAGCAGAGATCGCGCTATTGCACTCCAGCCTGGGTGAAAGCGTGAAACTCTGTCTCAAAAAACAAACACACACAAAACAAATGAGGTGAACATCAAAGTGAGACATGTAGACATGCGACATATCAGTAGGTTTTCAAATCAGCAAATCCAACAGCTACTCTCACCATGTAATGAGCCCAGGAGCCATTTTAGATGGGGGTAAAGTGTTATACTTGAACACGCCCCAGGGTCAGAACATCCACAACTCCTATTTATTATAACTCTTGGGTGGAGAGAACCCTAACCCCATCATTACAAAAAAACACTTTCTTACTGAATTGAATATAGCATTAACCATAAGATGTACTGTTATTTTGTATGTTGCCAAAAAGAAAGCAATGATGCAAATTAAATTGTCACCAGATTGATTTTAGGATGCCTCTCCATTTTAGTCAGTATTTTTAAAGTCGCAGAACTGGTAAGATAGGCAGGGACTGTTTTGTCCACTGCTATATTCCCAGTGCCAAGAGTAGCGTACATAATAGTACCCGGTTGGCACTCCATAAATGTTTGCTAAATATATGAATGAATGAATGAATTGGGACAAATAAGCTCTTATGAATGAAAGCCATGGAGAGTGATCATTTTAGGACTGTGAGTACCTAACTTGAACAGTTAAAGCATGAGCTCAACATTCTGTTACTTAAAGTAATACAAAGATTTCCAATTTATTTTTAAAATTACAAAGCTATCTATTTATGTTGCTGCAGAACAGCTCATGTTTCAGGAAGAGTGAAATCTCAGATTTCCTTTATGATGCCTACGACAAGATGCAAAAAAGTTTGAGCCTATCAATGGGAGTCAAATGTCAGGCCAAGTTATTTCCAAACTTGTGTTTTAATTGTGGTGGGGCATAGCTGTGGCGGAGACCGTGTGTTTTCTTGTCCCATTATCACTGTCCATGACGTTCACGCTGCAGAGTTATTTTTTGAAGGCCCACTGTACTCCATGCCATGTGGTGGTGAACAAGACGTACAAGACAAGAAACTCTGGGTGTGACAGGCACTAACCAGAGAGGACTCTGGAGCACTGGTGTAAACTGGTCTTAGGCCCCCCGCATAACCTCAGCATCTGCAAATCCTGGGCTGGCTCACCAAAGGGTTTGAGCAAAAGGCTCTGTCTAGGCTGTCTTAGCACCATAAGTATTGCTTCTTGTCTTCTACTTTTGTATAGGCCAAGACCTTTCATGGCTGCATGTACTCCCACTTCTGGCTAAGAAAACAGATGGAAGCTTACACTGTTTTGGGAGTAGAATGGCACATTGATAATTAAGCAGCAATGTAGCTAAGTGCTACAACAGAGACACAATGGATGTTTTAGACCCTGGAGGAGTAGGGCGAGATGCTAGGGGAGGCTTTCTGAAGGAAGTGATACTGAACTGAATGCTGGGAGTGAAGAAGGTGTGGGATTCTTTGCAGAGTGAACAGGAGAAGCAAAGGCAGAGAGGTGAGAAATTGTGTGCTATACACCAAGACCCAGGACTGGTTCTGTTGACAGAACATGAAGCAGTCACATGGGGCTTAGGGAGGAAGAGCACCTGAGGACAGATCATGACTTGCAGACGCTGAATTTCAAAAAATATTGGTGATGTGGGATCAGATTTGTTTTAGGAAGATGACCCTGGGCTGGTCTGTGGAGGACAGATTCGGGGGGTCACAAATGAAGTTAAGGAGACCAGTTAGGGAATATGCAGGTGCAGAAGTTTGGGTGAGATGCAAAGGGCCCACAGTCAGAGAATTTATTTCATCAGGAGGTGAAGGAGGGAGGACTGAGGGACACTGGATGTGGGCCAGGGGAAGAGGATGAGGAAGACAGAGGAGTCCAGGACAATCCTGTGCGTCCAGCTGGAATCCGAATGGCTGGTGGGAACTAGCAACCAAAAGAAGAGAAAACAGGTGGTAGAGGAGCAGCAGCAGACAACAGGCTTTCGGGGAAAGAAAATATGACATTTTTTGGCATCCTGAGTGTGAGGTGCCAGGTAGAGAAGCCAGGCTAGCAAGGCACATCCCAGTTGCAAGTAGGAAAGGGCTGGGTCAACAATTTAGGTTTAGAAACCACCAGCATATATGGGGTACCTGGAACTGTGAGAGTAAACAAAATCTCTTAGGGACATCCCTAACAGAATCAAAGTCAGGAATTTTGGTCTTCATTCCTTTTTCTACCAGACTTCCTTTCCAGGAAAGTTTCTTTTCTTTTTTTGGGTAGTCTGGTGATTTTTCTTAAAACAAACTGAGAATGTCAGTAATGGGGGAGATAATATCTGTTCTTTTAAGCAGATTCTAAATGTATTAGTACCATCAGTAACTAAATCAAACTTTATCTTAAAACCTCTGTCACACATTGTAGTTCATATCGTATGGGCTCACTCAAGAGTTTACAGAAAATATTCTTGGATCAGGTAAATGAAATCATTCAACAGCAGTGTCGTTAAAATCTACACTACAAAGCCCTGTGTGATCTGGCCACTGCCTACAATCTCCAACTTCATCTCATCACACTCTCCCCGCCCACCCACAACTTAATTGGTCTTTCAAAGCACTCCTAGGGCACGTGAAGCTCTTTCCTGCCTCTGCATAGGCGCTTTCCGCTCATCTCTCTTCAGATTTCAGCTGAACATCACCCGAGAGGCCTTCCCAGAACAGTCTATCAAGAAGAGCAACCTCCTTCACTTCTTGCTATTACCTGGTTTTCTTTCTTTCTCTCTTTCTTTCTTTTTTTGAGACGGAGTTTCGCTCTTGTTGCCCAGGTTGGAGTGCAATCGTGCGATCTCGGCTCACCGCAACGTCCGCCTCCCAGGTTCAAGCGATTCTCCTGCCTCAGCCTCTCGAGTACTGAGATTACAGGCATGCGCCACCATGCCCGGCTAATTTTGTACTTTTAGTAGAGCCGGGGTTTCACCATGTTGGATTGGCCAGGCTGGTCTCGAACTCCCGACCTCCGATCATCCGCCCGCCTCGGCTTCCCAAAGTGCTGGGATTACATGCGTGAGACACAGCGCCCGGCCTACTACCTGGTTTTCATTTCCTTTACTACACTTACACAAGGTCTACTTTATTTGCCTGTTTGCCTCCTTGCTTTATTACTAACAAATCCTGGAGAGTAGTGCTTCTGTCTTCTCTCCTCCAGCCCCGGCACGTAAAGGTGCTGGTCAAAGAAAGGCGGCAATCACCGACCGGACACCAGGGCAAATGAGGGCAGCCCAGTGATTCGAGATGCCGGCTGGGGAATCGGACCCATGTGGGTCTTTTCTCAGCTTCCCCGCTTACTGTGACTTTCACAAGTAACGGAACACCCTCAACCCGTTTCCTCAAGTGTAAAAAGGCACTAGACACAGCAAGAAGCGGTTCTGGCAGCGCGGAAACCTAAGCACACGCTGGGTGTCACGACAACACGTGGAAGCCGCGTTCCGTGCCAGGGCCCTGGCCCCAGCCCCGGCCCCCGGCCCGCCATGTGGCGCGGCTGACCGCCGCCGTGCGCCCACCTGTCTCCCTCTGCGTCTTCACGCTGATGTACTGGCGCAGCTTCTTCACCGCCCGGTCCCGAATGCCCTTCTCGCTGGACGCCAGCCGCTGGGCAAATTGGATCTCGGCCGGCTGCATGGCGGGGGCCATCGCGCCCGCTGGAGCATCCCCGGCCGCGCAACCCGCGGTGCAGCTGCCGCCAGCCGAGCGCCGCGGAGCAGCCAGCCGCCGTCCGCCAGGGCCGCGACTGCACAGAAGGCGGCGACGGCGCGCGGGTTGATGGCGTCACAAAGGCGCCGCGGCTCGCAGCGCGCTCTGGGAGTGAGCGCGGCCGTGGCCCTGGCAGCGGGCGGAGCGGCCCATCTCTTGTGCGAGTGGCTCCGGCGCTGCCTTTCGGTTGCCAAAATTCAGGATATACACGGCGAGGTTAGCCAGGGTTAGGACTTGGCCAGGAAGAGACGGACGGCTGTTTGTAAACGGTCTAGGATTTTTTGTTTTTGAGACAGGGTCTCCCTCTGTCGCCCAGGCTGGAGTGCAGGGGCGCGATCTTGGCGGTGATCTTGGCTCACTGCAGCCTCGACCACCCAGACTCAAGCGATCCTCCCATGTCGACCACCCAAGTAGCTGAGACTACAGGCGCGCGCCATCACGCCCCACTATTTATTTTTGTAGAGATGGGGTCTCGCTATGTTGTCCAGGCTGGTCTCAAACTCCTGGGCTTAAGCAATCCTCCCGCCTCGGCCTCCCTGAGCGCTGGGATTAAGGGATTGAACCACCGCGCCTGGCCACAGTCTAGGATCTTTAATCCCATTTTGCACACCCCGTTGAGCCAGCAGCTCACCTGCGATCTCCGTGGCACGGAGTTTTTAACTGTGGAGCCCCCGGGCCCCCGGGTGGAGTTGAGACTGGAAGGAAAGGCCGGCACTGGGGCCTGTTGAGCGGGTGGAGGGCTCACCTTCCGCCAGCGCCTGCAGAGGCTCGGGCAGGTCGGCGCGCCCCTTACTCTGGAGCCCTAGTGCCAGTGCTGGGGCACCCGCGCCGGCGTCCCGAAGCCTGGAGAGCACGCGCGCTTCCAGGGGAGTTGGGCAGGGCGGGCTGCTTGCTAACTCCAGAGAGGGAAGAAATCTTAGCTTTGGGTTCATCTAAAACCCAAGAACATCCTGTATTTTGCGGACTCAGCGGGCGTGCCGGGGCAAGCTAATGGACTAGGTCACTCCACACGTAGCGGGGGTTATCTCAGTTGCTCCGCTCAGTTATCTGGGCGACCTCCCGAGGTGCCTGTTGACACAAAAATTCAACCCTTAACATAAAAGCGCCTGCATCCGAGCGAGGGAAGGCGAACCGCGGAGGCGAGGTTTCCAGCAAAGACTGCCAGTTTGAAACAGTCCCCCTTAGTGTAGCATTCCTCGCCAAACAGGAAAGGACTCATCCGATTTATTTTACTTGACACTTACATCAGGGGCTGACTTTCCTTCTGCTTTGCAGATAACCCCGGCTAAGTTTAAAACCCCGGCTAAGCCAGAAGAGCCAAAGTGGGACCTCGCCAAGACCACTCCTCGCGCTCTCGGCCGAGAATACTGCGCAAATTCTGCGAGGTTTGAGCCTCGCGCCTCTCCGTTCCCGACCCCCGGCGTGGACACGTTCCCGCGCTTTCTGGCGTCAGGGGTCAGAGGGCACGCCGCCTCGCAGGAGAACGGAGCCGAGGCCGCGGCTGCTATGGGCGAAGCGGGCGGTGCCGAGGAGGCCTGCAGGGTCAGTGAGGAAGCCCTGCCCACCGCCAGCGTGTTTGAGCCGTCGCCATTCGCTGCCCTCAGGGCCGCTCCCAGTGCTCCCGGAGACGGCCCGCTGTCGTGTGCTTGGGGGAGGCCTGGAGACTTCCTCCCCGGACAGCGTGAGCTGGGCCGGAGCGGGGCGAAGACGTGGGTGGGAGGCGACTTTCGCCTCCAAACCCACGCGGGGACCCGGTCTGTGAGGCTGCGCGCGGTGGGGGCACTCAATGGCGCCAAAGTGGGCATGGGAGCGTGGGATGGATGGTCACCTCTCTCTGCCCTGTGGAAGCCCAGTTCCCCTCCGAAGACCCTGGCCCCGTGCTCCGGGACTTAGCGAGACAGCGTCAGTCTCAGAATCTGCCCTCCATCGATTTTTTATTTATTTTATTTTATTTTTTTTTTGAGACGGAGTCTCGCTCTGTCGCCCAGGCTGGAGTGCAGTGGCCGGATCTCCGCTCACTGCAAGCTCCACCTCCCGGGTTCCCGCCATTCTCCTGCCTCAGCCTCCCGAGTAGCTGGGACTACAGGCGCCCGCCACCTCGCCCGGCTAGTTTTTTGTATTTTTTAGTAGAGACGGGGTTTCACCGTGTAGGCCAGGACGGTCTCGATCTCCTGACCTCGTGATCCGCCCGTCTCGGCCTCCCAAAGTGCTGGGATTACACTGCGCCCGGCCCCTCCATCGATTTTTTTTTTTTTTTTTTTTTTTTTTTTTTTTTTGAGACGGAGTCTCGCTCTGTAGCCCAGGCTGGAGTGCAGTGGCCGGATCTCAGCTCACTGCAAGCTCCGCCTCCCGGGTTCATGCCATTCTCCGGCCTCAGCCTCCCGAGTAGCTGGGACTACAGGCGCCCGCCATCTCGCCCGGCTATTTTTTGTATTTCTTAGTAGAGACGGGGTTTCACTGTGTTCGCCAGGATGGTCTCGATCTCCTGACCTCGTGATCCGCCCATCTCGGCCTCCCAAAGTGCTGGGATTACAGGCTTGAGCCACCGCGCCCGGCCTCCATCGATTTTATAACTAACTGATTGCATGCGATGGAGAAGGCGCTTGGACTCTGGGGCCAGACCCGTGTTCACATCCTGCTTCCACTCCTTATTATTTGTGCTGCATTGAGAGTCACCAAGCTCCCGTGCCTTAATTTCCATCTGGACGATCTTGGAGGCTTGGGGTGAATAGATGAGATCACGGGCAGAAGGCTTAGCAAACCCAGTGGGAAACCAGTCTAGATGACTTCCTTTTTCTCCTGATTAGTTTGGTGCTGCAATGATAAAAAGTTGCAGGCGTTTTCTTTGACTTTTAGGAATAGAGCTCTTGTATGACTTTAGTTTTTCGTGTTCTTGCTCTGTTGCCCAGACTGGAGGGCAGTGGCATGATCATAGCTCACTGCAGCCTCCAACTCCTGGACTCAAACCTTCTTCCCGCATCAGCCTCCTGAGTAGCTGGGATTACAGGTGCATGCCACCACGCCCGGCTAATTTTTGTATTTTTAGTAGATATGGAGTTTCACCATATTGGCCAGGCTGGTCTTGAACTCCTGACCTCAGGTGATCCACCCGCCTCGGCCTCCCAAAGTACTGGGATTACAGGCGTGAGCCATCGCGCCCGGCCTCCTGGGCACGTTTTCATATTTTTGTAGTGACAGGGTCTCTCTATGTTGCTCAGACTGGTGTTGAACTCCTGGCCTCCCAAATTCCTGGGATTTCAAGTGTAAGTCACCATGCCTGGCCTGTTTTATTATTTCTAACGTGTGGCTCCCTTTTTGAAGGCTGAAGCTTCAGCTTTCAAAATGTTTACGTATACATAAAATAGATCTATAGCAGAACATACAGTAGGTAGAGACATGATTTGAAATAACAATGAACATAAGAGGTGTGAAAGAAAAGCAGGTTGACTTGGGCTGGTTTTTTTTTGTCATGTGAAGAGAAATAAAAGATCTGCTTGTTCTTTTAGCACATAGGTACTAAAGAGGAATTTGTTAAAGTCAGAAAGAAGGACCTGGAACGGCTGACAACTGAAGTGATGCAAATACGGGACTTCTTACCCAGAATACTAAATGGGGAGGTGCTGGAGAGCTTCCAGAAATTAAAGATTGTAGAAAAAAGTGAGTCTTCATTTTCAACAGTCATTGGTGGTAACAGTAATTTGTTCTAGCAGATTTACCTTAGGTAAATAATTGTAAACCAATTTTAAGGTACTCTTGCAGTCCTTGCGATGATACTTGGGAGAGTCTGATGACCTAAGAAAGGGAGGTTTCCTCAATATAGTGACTTGGACATATGTAAGTTGGTATAAGTTGGTTGCCAGTTTCCTGAGCATCTATTATCAGCTTCTATTTCTCTCTCACTTTCTTCATTGGCAGAAGAATTTTATACTTTTGATAACTGAAAAGCTGTATTCTGAAAATTAAGTACTTACTGTCATAAGTCAAGGTTCTTGCCATCTGGAAACCTTGCATGGAGTTTACTTGTCAGTACAGATAGCTGGAATTGTGTTCATTTATCTTTAGGTAGATGGGTGAGCCAGTTTCTAGAACTGATTGAAATTTAGGCTTTCTGGTGTCCGTTCAGACTTTTGAGATTTGAGCTGAGCCATTGTGTTAAATACCAGTTTAGGAGCCTATTGAAGTTCCTGGAGATATTCTGAGATTGTCTCAGCACTTGCCTGATTGAGGCCAAGTCACGATTAAATCAGCCTTTGACGGTTAAGGCCAATTTACTGCATGACATTTGGTTGTTAGCCTTCACTGTGTGCCCTCTAGAAAAGGTGCATCCAGGGGGCCCAGGTAGGTCTAGCACTCATCCAGACAAGAAGATAGGTCACCCCAAGAATATGAGTTTCTGGCATGTGCAAATGTGTCTGGTCAGTGGGCCAGCCATATCCAGTTAGAAGGGACAGTTCTCGTGGTTACCGCAGTGCCTCGCCCTGTTTGTATTCTCTCCGAAGTCCTCGGATCCGTTCTTCTCTGCCCTGTGGTGTGCTCTGGGAGGTAGATTCCTGCAGACGGGGTTTCCCTGGTTCCCTTGCTGGCTGCCAGTGGGGCTCACCAATGGAAGGTATTGCTGGGTGGAGAGAGAGGTTGGAGTGTTTCTTCCCGCTCCCTCCCTGCTTTGCTACTGTTCTGTGGCAGTAGCTGCATCC
The DNA here is from genome assembly GCF_003255815.1 of Theropithecus gelada. Lineage (NCBI taxonomy): Eukaryota > Metazoa > Chordata > Mammalia > Primates > Cercopithecidae > Theropithecus > Theropithecus gelada. The sequence continues at coordinate 19,410,025 of NC_037670.1, forward strand.
CTGCAGAACAAATACTCCTGTCTAGAGGCCTCCTCCATAGTCCTAGCTCTTGCTGGACTCCAGGAATGCTGTTTTCTTCCCCTGCTGCTTTGGCTGTAGGGCTGTTGCTGGTCCCTGGGTACCTTAGTGTCTCTTGATGGTTCCGTTATCTCTGCTCTCCCCTCTGTAAGTGGTCCTTTCAGAAAAGTCTCAACATCTGAGTTGATTTCTCTTTCCCACTGGGACCCTGCCAGATGTATGCCATGTCATTGGTTGCCAAAATGTCAGGTCATTGACTTCTTACTTTCCCTAGTTTTGATTTCATGCTCATCCAGCAACTTTCTGAGATTAGTCATTCCTTGTGCATTTGTCTTCAGGAAAGGAAGATAAATAGGCACACACCAGTAGCGGTGCATGTTATAGTCTCACTGTAAATTAATAAACTGGCATTCTAAAAAATACATCAAGGTCTCATGAGTTAGTTAACATGAATGTCTTTAGTGATCAGTCCCCCTGCCAAAATCAAACTGAGTGAGGGCCACAAACAAATCTGTGGTCACTTGATCACGGTGGGACTTTGGGAGATCTTATCTCATAGTCCTGGCCTCCCCCAGGCTATAGAGTCACCTTTTCCCCCATAATCTCTCTGGCAATTCCTGCTTATTCCGCTTTGCTGAAATTTATCCTTCTGTTTAGCAGCCTTCAAATAGGGCTTGAGGCTCAGGCCTAGGCCCCCTTTCTTGCCTCACCCCATGGCTTCTCTCTAGGCAATCTCATGTACACTCATAGCTTCAGTTACCATCCTGATGCCAGTGGCTGCTGGATTTAGTCTCTAGCCCAGAACTCTCCAAGCTCAAGGCCTTGTGCCTGACTCCTACTTGGCATTTCTTCCTGCTTATTTCATGATTATTTCAAATTCTAAATGTTTGCCCTAGCCTAATCAGTCTAAGGTCACCAGGAACAGATCCACAGTCTGACAGAGTGAGGTTTATGACTCTGCAATGAGGAAAACCATACCAGAACACCAAGAAACTGTGGGGGCATCTCAACGAAGAAGAAGATAGAGTTGTTATAGGACTTAGAGAGAGAGTGGTATTAGGTGAAGCATAAATGAAGCAAAATAGAACTGTGTCTAAAGGGACCATTATCAAGTCTGACTGTGAAGTGGACCCAGGTCCTGTTTCCTTGAAAACTACAAAGTTCAAATAGACGTGGAACATTGTTCTAGAAATCCCTTACTTGAAGCTCTGCAGTAGCTGGAAATAGGGTTCTTTTCTGTGTCACAGTGACTTAGATCCTGCAGGCAAGAGTGGGATCTTCTTTCTTGTATAATTTCAAACAACAAAATTTCTGCGAGTCTGGTATTTTACAGAATCAGGCTTCTCGGTGAATAAGAAGTAGGCAGTCATTCAAAGAAGAGGTCATTATGACACTTTACGGTTGCATTGTCTTTGAGAGATATTTTCTGTTAACTTGGCACCTGACTTTATCTGTGTGTGTTATTCCAGCCTGACAGAAGTCAGGACAGACTTTTGCTTTCTCGGTGCAGGCTAATGTTTATTTCCTGTTGTCATGTCTGCCTCATGCTATCCATCCCCTGCCCCTGTCTTACACTGGCCTGTCTCAGTCTCCTCAGAGCACTCCACCCAGACTAGAGACCCAGGAGTCTTCCTTGTTACCTGTCTCTCTCCCTCACCACTCCCCATGAAACCTGTCCACTGGTAAGTCTTGTGAGTGTTACTTCATGGATGCATCCTGAATCATCAGCCTGCGTCTGTCTCCACTGCTGTGTTCTGTCTTCTACTGGCAGTCTCCTCACTGCCACTCTCCAGTCACTCGGATACACTGTAGCCTGAGTAGTTTGTGACAGTTCAATCTGATGATGCTATTCACCTGCGTAAGTCTTCAGAAGCTTCTCTTTGTTTTTCGGATAAAGAACAAAAACCTAAAAAACCCACCCAAACTCACTATCATCCAAAAACCTAAACAAAACCATGCTACAGCTTAAAAACCTTTGTATTACTGGGCACAGCCTTGGCCCAGAGTTACTGCCTAATCTGACTACCTTGATGTGATCCATCTTCCTTTGAAATGTCATGGTACCCTATGCTTCTCCTTCAGACACATGGTTTTATTTCCATTTTACTTTATAAGTTGTTGGGAGTGCAGGGCCCCTGATTTTGTCTATCGTTATCTCCCTGGCTGATTATAGGGAACACCCTACTGCCTCTGCATGCCCTTCTTTCTTTCTCTCTCTTCCTTCCTTCCTTCTCCCTTCCTTCTCCCTTCCCTTCCCTCTCCCTTCCCTCTCCCTCCCTTCCCTCTCCCTCCCTTCCCTCTCCCTCCCTTCCCTCTCCCTTCCCCCTCCTTCTCCCTTCCCCCTCCTTCTCCCTTCCCCCTCCTTCTCCCTTCCCCCTCCTTCTCCCTTCCCCCTCCTTCTCCCTTCCCCCTCCTTCTCCCTTCCCCCTCCTTCTCCCTTCCCCCTCCTTCTCCCTTCCCCCTCCTTCTCCCTTCCCCCTCCTTCTCCCTTCCCCCTCCTTCTCCCTTCCCCC
>NC_037670.1:19412646-19432670 GCF_003255815.1 Theropithecus gelada
CCTCCCTTCCCCCTCCTTCTCCCTTCCCCCTCCTTCTCCCTTCCCCCCCCCTCCCTTCCCCCTCCTTCTCCCTTCCCCCTCCCTCTCCCTTCCCCCTCCCTCTCCCTTCCCCCTCCCTCTCCCTTCCTTCTCCCTCTCCCTTCCCTCTCCCTCTCCCGAGTAGCTGGGACTACAGGTGTGCACCATCATGCCCGGCTCATTTTTGTATTTAACATTTTTTTTCAAAAAAAAAAAAGCAAACTCCCAAAAAACAAAAACAAACAAAAGGCCAGGTGCGGTCAGCACACCTGTAATCTCAGCTACTCTACTCAGGAGGCTGAGGCAGGAGAGTCGCTTGAGCCCGGGAGGCAGAAGTGACAGTGGGTCGAGATCGTGCCACTGTTCTCTAGCCTGGGCAACAGAGGGAAGCTCCATCTCTAAAAAAAATTTTTTTAAATTAAATAAATAAATGATGAGCAAATGAGGCAAACAAAATGTTAATGGTAGGTAAGTCTGGGTAAAGAGATATATGGGCATTTTTTTTTCTGTATTAGTTTTTGTGAATTTGAAATTACTTCCAAATAAAAAGTTTAAATAACATTGTAAAATAGGGTATTAATTAAATGTTTATGAGACTGTAATTGTTCCCCGGGTACTGTTAGATTCTTAGCAGTAGGATTTGAAAACCACTGCACTATGTTATTTCTAAAGTGTTTGTAGGATATTTTGAGATTAATTTACAGAGTTTGATATGGGGTACACCCATTTCAGTTCTGGGAAGAATTATTTGTAGTCTGTAGAAATAAGAACTTGAGAAATGTCCATGAAGAGTGGAACCAAAGAGTGAGCACCAAAAAAGGATTATTACTTTGACTCAGAGTTTATTGTGGCCCAAATGAAAGAACATCAAGAGTTTGTCACATCCATATCCTGGCAGGGAACAAAAGGAGTAAACAGTAAAGTGAAGAGATTAAAGTGTGATCAGGGTTCAGGGAACCAGTGCCTGGAGAAAGAAGCATCCAGGAACTGACGAGTGGAGCGCCATCGCCTCCCCTAGGTTGAAGGAGCAGGAGAAGGGAGAGAGGTACCAGACTTGGTGAGAGGCGTTGCTCTGGACAAGATGCTTGACAGCACCTGTGGCCTCACCCAGAAGGATGAAGCCCAGCAGGGAGGATGGAGTGGGGAGACATGTCCCACCCTTAGTCATCTCCTCCTGTCCTCCAGTTTCCTGCAGGGCTGCTACTGCATCCAACAGGAAGCCATAGGACAAGGGAGCCCTGTTGCTATGGGACTTCACATCCGCCTCTTGGGGCACAGATCAGGGTGGAGATTGTCTAGAACACAGGAAAGTAGAGAAAAAAACTCTTGGGGAGCTTATGGACAGAGGAGGTGGAAAGGTGGTCAAGATGGAGGGGGAGGAGGCGTGTAGTGCTTGAATATCACCCCTGACCACCCTACTATTCATGTCGTGTATGTGTGTCAGTGAATGGAAAAGCAAAGTTCCCTGACTCTGGTTTGGGAAATCAACAGAATTAATTTGAGTTCAAGATTGATCTTAGTTTGTTTTTTTTTTTTTTTTTAATGAGATGAAGTCTTGCTCTGTCGCCCAGGCTGAAGTGCAATGGCATGATCTTGGCTCACTGCAACATCCGCCTCCCAGGTTCAAGCAGTCCTCACAACTCAGCCTCCTGAGTAGCTGGAACTATAGGCATGTACCACCATGCTGGGCTAATTTTTGTATTTCTAGTAGAGATGGGGTTTCACCATGTTGTCTAGGCTGCTCTTGAACTCCCAACCTCACATACCAGGTGATAAAGAAATAGTAAGATAAATTGATGCCATTTGTGCAGTTTTCTTTGATTAGTGTTTTAGAAACCCTTCTTTTCATTTCTAGCTTTCTGTACCCTCCCTGTGAATAAGTTGAGTATTAAGAGATACAGCCATTCTCATGTTATTAGACCTGTATTAAGAAACGATTTTCGGCTGCTTGCAGCAGCTCACGCCTGTAATCTCAGCACTTTGGGAGGCCAAGATGGGCAGATCACTTGAGGTCAGGAGTTCAAGACTAGCCTGGCCAACATGGTGAAACCCCATCTCTACTAAAAATACAAAAATTAGCCAGGCGTGGTGGCGGGCACCTGTAGCCCTAGCTACTCGGGAGGCTGAGTTGGGAGGATCGCTTGAACCTGGGAGATGTTGGTTGCAGTGAGCTGAGATCGTGCCATCTCCCCACTGCACTCCAGCCTGGGCAACAGAGCAACTCCGTCTCAAAAATAAAAATAAAAAAATAAATAAATAAAGGTTGTTTCAGAAGATACATAGATGTTTTAATGGTCTATGATTTAGGTTGTTTGTAATATTCACTGTTCATATTATTTCTGTCTCTGGGTTTAAAAAAATTACAAAAGTAATATATTCTTATTGTGTAAGAATGAGACATACAGATAACCAAAGTAGCTGTGTGTTTTTATTGGTTCAAAGATTAGCGGAAGGAATGTATAAAGAAGTGAAATAAATTTATGTGACAAATATTTTTGTATTGCCTACTATGTTCCATATAGACATTTGGAGGGTAGGCATAGAAGAAAACGTATGCAAATCCCTGCCTTCAGGGTGCTTTTAGGTAGCAGGCACACAGTGGGCCAAGTTGAAAATGCAAGGTCAGAGTTGTGTTCTAAGGCAGCAGCAATGCTCCCATCTGGCCACAAGGCGGCGGCCTCATACAGAAGAAGGGCACTTGCCACCTCCCCAGGAGCCTGGCGTGGATGGGTGTGGCCTCCCTGACTGACCGGAATTCTGAGATTGCCTACTGTAGAGTCCTAGAGTCGGATGTTTTAACCCTGTCCTTTTGGTGTGTTAACTTACACTAGGGTTGCGTACAGCTGTCTAGAACAAGTGATTATGAAATTACCATAATGGAAGAGAGCCCTTTTGGGTGGTCACAGTTAATTCCCACAGGTTTTTATACATAATAAGGCTTGTAGAGATTTCCTATCTCCTTTACCATGTTTGAGTAATATATAGTTTAATAGTAGAAGCCAAATTTAACAGTTAAATGCAAAGAAAAATTTTAAATCACAGAAATTTCGTTTTAGTTTTTCAGTTTGTTCTTTTTTGTCTATGACTGTAGGTGGTATTTCATATATGATGATTGTAGTGTGTATGTGTATAAATAATGTATTTCCATTTGACATTGTTACAAATAATACAAGTATGTAGTTTTTAAAGCATAGTGCTTGCTAGTTGATTTTCTTGGCCAGGATTAGGATAAAATCAAGAATTCCAGTAAAAGTCATTGTGGCATAATATTTCTTAAAAGAGCAGAAAATGAAACTGTGATTTGAGGCAGAGGATATAGTCCAATGGCACTTTGCTCTATTTCTGAGAAACACTTTTTTTTTTTGAGAGATGGGGTTCTTACCCTGGCTGGTCTCGAACTCCTGGCCTCAAGCGATCCTCCCACCTCGGCTTTCCGAAGTGCTGGAATTACACAGGCGTAAGCCACTGAGCCTGGCCCCTGAGAAACACATTTTATAAGAAGCTTTGCCAGCCAATTGTATACTGTTTAGCTGGTCTGAATATTTACTTTTAGGTTCTAATCTTTCTTCTGGGACAGGGTCTCTAGAAAATTTAGAGACTAGCTTTATTTCTTCCTTCCTTTATTAAAGTTTCCTTTAGGGCTTTGGGGATACACATGTGTTCTAAGCAGTCCCCACAAGTTTCTTATTCGGGCTTCCTCTTGTCCTCTCGGATCCCTAGATTCGAAAGCCCTACCCCTTCTCGTTTGTTTGCACATAATTGAGGAAGTGTCTGTGAGCTTTTTCTCCTCTAGGGTGGAGTAATGTTCCGTTTTCCAGGCGCCTGGCTCTTGGAGGCTTTCTCACTCATCCCAAGTGAGAGTATAAGAATGAGACAGATAAGCAGAGTTGCCTTGTGTTTTTCTCGGTTCAAGGATTAGGAGAGGGAATGTGTAAAGAAGTGAAATTCCTTCATGTGACAAATAATAGGTAGCTGCCTTCCATTACTCTTCATTTTTTTTGCTCTTTCACATTCCTGTGGATGGATTCCCTTGTTTGCTGTTGCTGGTCATGTGTTGCATGTTCATTTTATTTAGTTGGTGATGAGAGACCAGGTTATTGCCCAGAAGTAGTTCTCAAAGTGTGGGGCCCAGACAGGCAGCATGGGTCTTACCTGGGAACTTGTTAGAAATGTAAATTATCAGGCTCACCTCAGGGGTTCCAAATTGGAAACTCTGTGGATGGGACCCAGCCGACACTGTATTATCAGGTCCTCCAGGGATTCTGATGTACACTAAAGTTTGAGAATCACTGTCCTAAAGCATCGCTACTTTAATCAGAGAAGTTAGACCATTAGCTCTTAGCACCCTCAAATCTTGGTATATGTTGGCATAAAAACTGATGATTTCCTAGCTCTTGAGATCAAACACTTAAAACTTTGTATTATGTGTTTAATTTTTTTGAATGTCAGTATTTCTGCAACATAATATTTTAAATTTAAAGTTGATAATGCTTTTGCTTGGTTTATTGACATGGATTTTTTTGGGATTTTTGTTGGTGGTTGTTGACTCATCAACTAAATGAGTGTGGTGGAGAGGAAGTACTATGTAGTTCCCACTCTTTCACTGTAGCATTTTATCTTTTTTATCACTGTTATTTCCCTCCTCCAGTGCCGACTACTGCAGTTGTTCCCATTGAGTCAGTCTGCCAGTGGGTGACACTAGCTTTGTGAATCAGCCTGTGCTGGCGCCGTGCACTCCCTGAGCTGCCTTCTGCTTTTCATGGAGTAGCGACAAGTCTGTGCCATGAGACAGTCGGGCTTCTCAGCTCTGCCTTCAATCCTTTAAATAACACATTTTCTTGAAGCCTTGAGTACTGTCTGGCAGTAAAGCGAAGCCTTAAAAACACAGAACAGAAAACCAAAGTCCTTTGTGCTATGGGCTAAAAACTGAGATGAACTTAGAGAACAAGACTTTTAGAATATTGATTATTCAAGAACAGGTTAGAAGTCAAGAAATGCAGATGTTCTTACCTAAGTAATCAGTGCATGTTTTAATAAGTCAAGACTGGGCAAAATAGGTGCTTAGGAAGAGATTAGTGACTTGAAATATCTTAAGAAATTTTATGTCTCTTTCTCCTAGACCTGGAAAGGAAAGAGCGAGAACTAGAGCAGCTGAAAATGGATTGTGAGCACTTTAAAGCCCGCCTGGAAACCGTGCAGGCCGACAGCATAAGAGACAAGAAGGTACCATGCTTAGGGACAGGCTCTCACCATGCCAGAAAGTGGGATTGGTTTACAGCCTTTCACTTATGATAAGCAGTGGGTCTGAATTTTTTACTCTTAATCCTCAATAAATTGTATTTGTAAATGCATGTGTTCTGAGTGTGTTGGAATGTAGTTGAACAGATGGAGTTTGTAAACATTTAACACGTAGGTTATTCACTTGGTATGTTTTAACTTTTATGTTTAAAAATCTGCCCTACAACATAAAGGCTCATAATTATCTTAGTTCATTTTGTGTTGCTATAACAAAACATCTGAGACTGAGTAACTTATACAGAAAAGAGGTTTGTTTATGTCGAGATTTTGGTGGCTGGAAGGTTCAAGATTGGGCATCTTTTTCTGGTGAGGGCCTCAGGCTGCTTCAAATCATGACAGAAGGGGAGCGGGCTGTGTGACGAGATCACATGATGAGAGAAAGCAAGAGAGAGAAACTGAGGAAGCCAGACTCTTTACCAGCCTGCTCTCAGGGAAACTAATCCATTCCTGTGAGGGCAAGAACTCACTCACCCTCCAGAGAGCACATTAATCGATTCATGAGGAATCCACTCCCATGACCCATACACCTCCCACTAGGCCCCACCTCTCAAGAGTGCCACACTGGGGATCAAATTTCAACATGGTTTGGATGGGGACAAACCACATCCAAACCATAGCAATAAGAATCTTGAGGGAAAAAATGTACATAATATCTTATAGTTGGAGATAGGTGTATTAAATCAGAAGTACATGTAATTAATTTGGGGATTATTATATTTTAGCCAGTTATATTTTATATAAATATTAGATAAACTAATATTTCTTAAAAATTGCTTAACTTTTTGTGTGGCATAACTTCCTTTTCCATACAACTAGAACTATTCCGACACGCTTTATAAAATTTGAAGCCTGTAATCCTAGCACTTTGTGAGGCCAGGGTGGGCAGTTCGCTTGCGGTCAGGAGTTCGAGACCAGCCTGGCCAACATGATCAAACCTGGTCTCTACTAAAAATACAAAAATTAGCCGGGCATAGTAGCAGGTGCCTGTAATCCCAGCTACTTGGGAGGCTGAGGCAGGAGAATTGCCTGAACCCGGGAGGTGGAGGTTGCAGTGAGCCGAAATCGTGCCACTGCACTCCAGCCTGGATGACAAAGTGAGACTCCATCTCAAAAAAAAAAAAAAAAAAAAAAAAAGAAGCCATTCGAGTAAATGCATACTGAGAAGGAGGAAACAGCCATGGTAAAGTAGCTTGAAATCACTAGAGTTTTGTTGCCCTGGAACTTTGACCTTAAAATGTGGGAATATTTCACCCAGCTATTCCCTATGTATAGTTAAAAGTCTTGTTCAGTAGTCCAATTTAATACAGAGGGAAGCTCCTGCAAGGTGAATACAGAGAAGCCCCTGCAAGGTGCCTACAGAGGGAAGCACCTGCAAGGTGAATACAGAGGGAAGCCCCTGCAAGGTGAATACGGAGAAGCCCCTGCAAGGTGAATACAGAGAAGCCCCTGCAAGGTGCCTACAGAGGGAATCCCCTGCAAGGTGAATACAGAGAAGCCCCTGCAAGGTGGATACAGAGGGAGGCCCCTGCAAGGTGAATACAGAGAAGCCCCTGCAAGGTGAATACAGAGGGANCCCTGCAAGGTGGATACAAGAGGGAAGCTCCTGCAAGGTGAACACAGAGGGAAGCCCCTGCAAGGTGAATACAGAGAAGCCCCTGCAAGATGGATACAGATGGAAGCCCCTGCAAGGTGGATACAGATAAGCCCCTGCAAGGTGGATACAGAGGGAAGCCCCTGCAAGGTGAACACAGAGGGAAGCCCCTGCAAGGTAAATACAGAGAAGCCCCTGCAAGGTGAACACAGAGGGAAGCTCCTGCAAGGTGAATACAGAGAAGCCCCTGCAAGGTGAACACAGAGGGAGGCTCCTGCAAGGTGAACACAGAGGGAAGCCCCTGCAAGGTGAACACAGAGAGAAGTCCCTGCAAGGTGAATATAGAGGGAAGCCCTTGCAAGGTGGACACAGAGGGAAGCCCCTGCAAAGTGAACACAGAGGGAAGTTCCTCCAAGGTGAATACAGAGGGAGGCTCCTGCAAGGTTGCTGTAACAAGGCCATTTGTCTTCTAGCAGCTGCCTTATCTGTAGCCTTTGCTATAGTCTCTGTCCAGGCCTGTGCAGATCATAAGGAAGGACTCTAGAAACTTATTTTATTATTTTTATTTTTTTTGAGTCAGGATCTTGCTCTATTGCCAGGCTGGAGTATAGTGGTGCAATAATAGTTGCGGTAGCCTCGACCTCCTGGGCTTAAGCGATCCTCCTCCTTGACCTCCAGAGTGGCTGGGACTGCAGAGATGTGCCATGACACCCAGCTAAATAAATTTAATTAATTAATAAATTTTTATTTTTTACAAGAACAATTCTATTGAAGTATAATTTTTAAAACAATTTAAAAATTTTTTATAGAGATGGGGTCTCACTATGTTGCCCAGGTTGGTCTTGGACTCCTGGGCTCAAGTGATCCTCCTGCTTTGGGCCTCCCAAAGTGCTGGGATTACAGGCATGGGCCACTGCACCTGGCTCTGGAAACTTATTATAGAATTGAGGACCCAGGAAAGAATCCAGGGACTAGATCCTAAGTTAAATTATTGCTAGAAAGTACTTTTTTTTTTTTTTTTTTTGAGACAGAGTCTTGCTCTGTCATCCAGGCTGGAGTGCAGTGGCTCAATCTCAGCTCACTGCAACCTCCACCACCTGGATAGCTGGGATTACAGGCGCATGCCATCACTCCTGGCTAATTTTTGTATCTTTTTAGTAGAGATGAGGTTTCGCCATGTTGGCCAGGCTGGTCTTGAACTCCTGACCTCAGGTGATCTGTCCACCCTGGCCTCCCAAAGTGCTGGGATTACAGGCGTGAGCCACTGTGCCTGGCTGCTAGTAAGTACTTCTGTATGAATGAAAAATCACTAGGAAAAGGCATAAATTATTGAGTTCAATATGTGAGAAAAGGTCAGAAACAAAGTATGGAACCAAAATCATAAAAGTGTGATGTATGAGCAAGCAGCTTCCGAACCCCTAGAGAAAGGCTACTCAAACAAGGAAGACTTTGTTCCTGGCCATGGTGGAGATGTTTCCTCCACAGAGATTTTGTAGGGTCAGTGGAGGAGGTGCACTGGGTCTTGATACCTGCTTATGATGTGAGGAGGCTAGGCCAGGAAAGAGTCCTGGCAGTAGCAATGTTTGGATTCTCGAGGGAAAAGATCCCAGCTTCCTGGTGAAGGCACAACAGTTGCAGAATATTGGCCAGGCGTGGTGGCTCATGCCTGTAATCCCAGCACTTTGGGAGGCCGAGGTAGGCGAATCAGAAGGTCAGGAGATCGAGACCATCTTGGCTAACACAGTGAAACCCCGTCTCTACAAAAAAAAAAAAATTATATATATATATATATAAAAAAATATATATATACATAAAAATATATATATACACACACACACCCCCCCACACACACACCCACACCCACCAAAAAAAAAATTAGCCAGGCGTGGTGGTGGGCGCCTCTAGTCCCAGCTACTCGGGAGGCTGAGGCAGGAGAATGGCGTGAACCCGGAAGGCAGAGCTTACAGTGAGCCAAGAAACTTTTAAAAGAAAAATTGTGGTTAAGCTAAAATAAGAAATGAACTACAGAAAGATATTGAAGAAATCTTGGGAGTTTTGTGCTTGATAAACTTGTTATGTATGGGTATTCCATTAAACAGGAAAATATATCAGGGTTTGATTATTGTTTCTTTAAAGCAGGATTATTGAGGTATATTTTGTACAACAACATTTTTTCCATTGTAATTGTATATATTGTAATTGTATAGTTTGATAGTTTTTAGTAAATTTATATGACTTTTTTTTGGTTAAAAATTTTTGGTCCAATCCCACTGGAAACAAAATAAATTTTTGTATATACTTACAGATTCACTAGAAGTTGCAAAAAGTCCAGGGAAGTTACCTATACCCTTCACCCAGTTTCCCCTAGTGGTGACATCTTGCATAACTGTAATAGAAGATAAAAACTAGGAAATTGGAATTGGTACAATAACAGAGCTTTCAAGTTTCACTAGTTTTCACCTGCACTTCTTTGTATTTCATCATTCCTGTATGTACTCATTTGTGTGTGTACATATGTACATAATTCTGTGCAATTTTATGACATTTGTAGATTCATGTAGCTACCACCACACTCACAGAACTGTTCCATCACCATAAGGCTCCTTGGTGCTACCCCTTTATGGCCACATCCACCCCATTCCCTCTGCGTAGCCCCTGGCAATCACTAATACATTTTCCATCTCTCTAATTTTGTTATCTCAAGAATGTCATAACGTGGAATAACCTTTTGAGATTGACTTTTCCTTGAGACAGGGTCTCACTGTGTTACTCAGGCAGTGACATGCAGTGGCAGGATCATGGCTTGCTGCATCCTCAACCTCTTGGGCCCAAGCAATCCTCCCGTGTCAGCCTCCCAAGTAGCTAGGTCCACAGGCACATGCCACCATGTCCAGCTAATTTTTAATTTTTTTGTGGAGACAGGTTCGCTATGTTGCTGAGGCTTGTCTTGAACCCCTGGGCTCAATTGATCCTTTGGCCTTGTCCTCCCAAAGTGCTGAGATTACAGGCATGAGCCACGGGTGTCTGGCAGAGACTGACTTTCACTCAGATACATCCAAGTTGCATGTATTGTTAGTTTCTTTCTTTTTATTGCCTCATATTCCATGGTATGTATATGTTGCGATTTGTTTGCAATATGTTGCAATTCCTCCACTGAAAGAAGTTTGAATAGTTTCTACGTTGTTTTTTTTTCTACTACTGATAAAGACACTAGTAACATCCATGTATAGGTTTTTGCATGAATGTGTGTCTTTATTTTTGTGTGATAAATGCCTGAGAGTACAGTTACTGGGTTGTATGGTAAGTGCACATTTAGTTTTGAAAGAAATTGCCAAATTGTTTTCCTGAGTGGCCGTACCATTTTATATTCTCACCAAAAATATATAAGTGATTCACTTTCTTCATGTCCTAACCAGCATTTGGTGTTATCTCTATTTTGAATCTTAGTCATTTTGATAGGTGTGTTTTGGTTTTAATTTGCATTTCCCTAATAGCTAATTATGTTGAACATCATTTCGTGCATTTATTTTCTGTCTGTGTATTCTTTTTTATGAAATGTTTTTTTCATGTCTTTTATCCATGTTCTAATTGGATTTTTTCCCTTTTCGCTTTTTTTGCGTTTGAGCTCTTGATATATTCTAGACACAAGTCCTTTGCTGAATACATGTTTTGCAAGTCTTTTCTCCCAGTCTGTAGCTGCTCTTTTCATCTTCACAGCTTCTTTCAAAAAGCAAATGTTTTACATTTTGATGAAGTCCAATTTACTGATTTCTCCTTTTTATAGACTATTTTCTTGTTGTTATATCTAAGAATTTTTCACATAGCTCTAGGTCCCCACAATTTTCTCCTGTTCTTTTTTCTTAATAGTTTTATAGTTTTACATTTTGCATTTAAGTCTATGATTTATTTTGAGTTAATTTTTGTAGAAAGTATGAGGGTTAAGTTCAGGTTAATATTTTCTTCTTTGGCTTATCATTGTCCAGTTGCTTCAGCACTATTGCTCAAAAAGACTCTCCTTCGTTGAATTGCTTTGGCACCTTTGTCAAAATTCAGTCATACCTACTGACCTGGGTCTGTTGTGGGTTCTCTACTCAGGTGCTTTGATCTGTTCCTCCACCAATGATACATTGTTTTGATTACTGTAGCGACATAGTAAGCCTTAACACTGGATAAAATGATTCTTCCCATTTCATTCCTCTGTTTCAGAGTTGCCTTAACTATTCTAGCTCCTTTGCTTTTCCACATACATTTTAGAGTAATCTTGTTTGTGTCTACAAAAGTCTTGCTGGAATTTTAATAGAAATTGTGGTGTATTTGTAGATCAGTTTGTAGAGAATTGATATCTTTACTATGTTGAATCTTCCAATTCATAAACATAGCATGTCTCTCCTTTTCTTTAAGTTGTCTTTAATTTCTTTCATCAGCAGTTTATAATTATTTTCAGCATCTAGATTTGTGTTAGATTTTTACCTATTTTCAGCATAAACATTTGTATTAGATTTTTACCTAAGTATTTAATTTTATTTGGAGTAACTGTAAATGGTATTGTGTTTTTAATTTTGGTTTCCATTTTTTAGTTAGTACATAGAAATGTGATTGCTTTTTGTTTGTTTATCTTGTCCCCCAGGCTGCAGTGCAGTGGTGTGATCTCGGCTCACTACAACCTCCACCTCTCAGGTTCAGGCAATTCTCCTGCCTCAGCCTCTTGAGTAGCTGGAGTTACAGGTGCACGCCTCCATGCCCGGGTAATTTTTGCGTTTTTAGTACAGACACGATTTCACCATGTTGGCCAGGCTGGTCTTGAACTCCTGACCTCCAGTGATCCGCCCGCCTTGGCCTCTCAGAGTGCTGGGATTACAGGCGTGAGCCACCGCGCCCAGCCCCTGTGGTCTTTTTGAACTCATTTAATGACTTCTAGGAGTTCTTTTATAGATTTCTTGAGATTTTCTTTTTTTTTTTTTTTTTTTTGAGACGGAGTCTCGCTCTGTCACCCAGGCTGGAGTGCAGTGGCCGGATCTCAGCTCACTGCAAGCTCCACCTCCCGGGTTCACGCCATTCTCCTGCCTCAGCCTCCCGAGTAGCTGGGACTACAGGCGCCCGCCACCTCGCCCGGCTAAGTTTTTGTATTTTTAGTAGAGACGGGGTTTCACTGTGTTAGCCAGGATGGTCTCGATCTCCTGACCTCGTGATCCGCCCGTCTTGGCCTCCCAAAGTGCTGGGATTACAGGCTTGAGCCACCGCGCCCGGCCGATTTCTTGAGATTTTCTACATGGACAGTCATGTCATCTACAAATAGGGGCTGTTCTAGTTCGTCATTCTGCTTTGTATACCTTTTATTTCTTCCTCTTGCCTTCTTGCATGGCCAGAACTTCCAGCACTATAGCACTGTGCTGAATAAGAGTGGTGAGAGTAGATGTCTTTGCCTTATTCCTGATCTCAGGGGAAAGTATTCAGTCTTTCAGCATTAATTATGATTTTAGCTGTAGGTTTTTGCAGATGCATTTATAAAATTGAGAAAGTCGGCCGGGCGCGGTGGCTCAAGCCTGTAATCCCAGCACTTTGGGAGGCCGAGACGGGCGGATCACGAGGTCAGGAGATCGAGACCATCCTGGCTAACATGGTGAAACCCCATCTCTACAAAAAAATACAAAAAACTAGCCGGGCGAGGTCACAGGCGTCTGTAGTCCCAGCTACTCGGGAGGCTGAGGCAGGAGAATGGCGTAAACCCGGGAGACGGAGCTTGCAGTGAGCTGAGATCCAGCCACTGCACTCCAGCCTGGGCGACAGAGCGAGATTCTGTCTGAAAAAAACAAACAAACAAACCAAAAAAATTGAGAAAGTTCCCCTCTATTCCTAGTTTGCTGAGTTCCTTTTTTCTTTTTTTTTTCTTTTTCCCCAGAGACAGGGCCTCACTCTGCAGCCCAGGCTGGAGTGCAGTAGTGTGATCATTGCTCACTGCAGCCTTGAACTCCTGAGCTCATAGGATCCAATTGCCTGAACCTCCTGAGTCTATAGGCATATGCCACCATGGCCAGCTAATTTTTTTTTTTTTTTTTTTTTTTTTGAGTTTTTGTAGAGATAGGGTCTTTCTGTGTTGCCAAGGCTGGTCTCTACCTCCTCTCTCTTGTCAAGTGAACCTCCCACCTTGGTTCCTTAAAGTGCTGGGATTACAGTCATGAGCCACTGGTCCTGACTGAGAATTTTTTTTTTTTTTTTTTTTTTTTTAAATCATGAGTGATTGTTGGATTTTGTCCAATAAACTTCTAGAACATTTCCATCACATATCTGTTGCAGTTAGTCCCTGCTCTCTTGCACAGCCCCAGGCAAACACTGATCCACTTTCTGTCTCTTTAGATTTGCCTTTTCTGAATATTTTGTAGGAACAGAATTATATAATATGTAGTCTTTTGCGTCTGGCATACTGTTCTGAAGGTTTATTCGTGTTACAGCATACATCATTTATTCTTTTTTATTGCAGAACAAGATTCCATTGGATAGATGTATCACATTTTCTTCATCCATTCACCAGTTGATGGGCGTTTAGATTGTTTGCAGTTTTCTTTTTTTCTTTTCTTTTTCTTTTTTATTTTATAGATATAGGATTTCGCCATGTTGGCCAGGCTGGTCTCGAACTCCTGGCCCCAAGTGATCTGCTCGCCTTGGCCTTCCAAAGTGCTGGGATTACAGGTGTGAGCCACCTTGCCTGGCCTGTTCCAGTTTTTGACTGTTATGAATAATGCCACTACAAACATTTGTGTACAAGTTTTTCTGTGGTCATATGTTTTCATTTTTCTTTTCTTTCTTTCTTTCTTTTTTTTTTTTTTTTTTGAGACAGGATTTCACTTGGTCACCCAGGCTGGAGTGCAGTGGTGTGATCTCTACTCACTGCAGCCTCCATCTCCCAGGTTCAAGCAATTCTTGTGCCTCAGCCTCCTGAGTAGCTGGGATTACAGGCGCGCGCCACCATGCCCAGCTAATTTTTGTATTTTTAGTAGAGATGGGGTTTCACCATGTTTGTCAGGCTAGTCTTGAGCTCCTGACCTCAAGCAATACACCTACCTCCACCTCCCAGAATGCTAGGATTACAGGTGTGAGCCACCACATCCGGCCCTGTGATTCATTTTGAATTAACTTTTTTTTGCATATGAATATTCAGTTGTTTTAGCATCAGTTGTTGAAAAGACTATCCTTTTTCCATTGAATTGCATTGGCACCTTTGTTAAAATCAATTTTTTCAGTGTTTCACTGATCTATACGTCCATCTTTATACCAATGCCACACTGGTTCTATTTTGGTAGTTTTATAATTAGTTTGGTTTTTCCTTTAAATCAGGCACTGTTAGTCTTCTAACATTGTTCTTCTTCTTCAGACAATTTTTTAGATATTCTGAGTCTTTTGCATTTCCATAGAAATTTTAGAATCAGATTATCACTTTGTACAGAAGTCGGCTGAGATTTTGATAGGGATAGTGTTGATCGGTTTGGGAAGAATTGACATCCTACCAATTTTTGAACATGGTATATCTATTTAGCTCTTCTTTACTTTCTCTCAGTAATGCTGTGTAGTTTTCATTGTACAGGTCTTGTACTTTAAAAAATTATTCTTATTTTTGATGTTACTGGGAATGCTATGATTTTGAGTTTTTTTTTGTTTTTTGTTTTTTTATATATATTATTGTACTATGAGTGGAACCCTGCATTGGGGAATATCCTCCTTCACCTACCAAATGTGACTGTAGTGAGGAAAGTCCTGCCTGGTTATTCTCAGTAGTCTTTTTGTGGTCGTGCAGAAGAACCACCATACCCTGACTAATTGAGATGCAGACTGCTTAAGTTGTGAGAAAAGCTAGAATTCCAAAAAGAAGTGCTGTGACATAGTTTTCTTGATGTGTCACCATGATTTGTGTTCAGCTACATACACTGGAAGGATGAATCTAGGAGTCCAGATTGTTGTTATAATGAAGACATTAAAAACTCAGAGTTGACAGGTCACATGATGCAGTATTAGCATGTGCCAGAGGTTCAGTGGCTGTTTTTTTCTTAAATACATGTGTGTATATATGTATGAATGTGTATGAATCTCTGTGTGCCAAATGCATTGTCTCCAGGTAACTATGAGCGGGCCACCCTAATCCAAGTTATGAGGTCAACAGTATTGATTTGTGGCCCCAAAGCTCTCTTTTTCCTCCAGGGGGTGAAAAGCCCCCTCTATTTTGTCTTGTATTCATCTCTGTAAAAGAAAATCTACAACATTTAATATAATTTAACTTTGTGGTTTATGTAACTCATTACATTTGGTATACATGAATTTGACTAGGGTTTTGTATTTTTCAGTTTTTGTCTTATTAAATCAGGAAATGCTATCACTTTTTGAGGGAATTTTAGGTACCTGGTGCTGGTGGTTGGAGAGGACAGAAAGCCCCACATCACTCCAGTAGTGCACTCAAGGTGAATCCTCCAAGTGTGCTTGTGTTGTTCAGGAGGGCCATCAGGATGGCCATTCCTTGTGTTTCCCCTGTGAAGAGATCCATGGCGGAGACTTACCCAGCTACAGGTCACCTCAGACACTGCTGGTGGGAGAGTAGGAAACTCTTCCTAGCCTCCATCTTCTTGTTAGACTGGCACTGGCTTGCTGCACCAGGGCATGAATAGGACTCCCAGCCTTCACAATTCTTTTTGCCCCTCCTCCCATCTTTCCTACCTGGTCTTAGGTTTTAGGTTTTCTTTCCCTGTTTAGCTTCACAGATTGTATTTTATATTTACTGGCACTTGTGGCAACATTCTCATGAGGACTTAAGGATATGTTTATATAGAATGAGTTTTTCTAAAGTACTTTTTTTACAAATCCTGATGTCCAAGTGCCTTTTATTTGGCGTCTGCCTCTGGCAGATGGTGTTTTTTCAGTGGAGTGAGCCATTTGGAGGAGGCAGTCTCCTGTCTTAGAAATGTTGCTCTCTGGGTAAACTGCTTTGTGAGGTTTTTTGTTCAGAAGCCTCGGTTGGTGCTGGTTCTGAGTATAGTCACTTGGGGCTTGAGATATTTCATGTAGTTACTTAAAGCAGATGAATTCAGCTCTGTGGGTTTATCAACCATAATATAGTAGTATGTTCTTTCCTCAGATATTTCTCACATGTTTTTGCCTTTGAAATTTCTTCTGTAGATATAGATTATGGCTCTCTTAGGACTGGCTTTCATTTGCAACTATTTTCTATAATTATACATGCATTTCTTTAATAAATACCTTTGTGAAAGAGGAAATGTAATAAAGATATGTCACGGTTGAATGCTATTATTTATTTTTCGATTTTGTTTTGCTTTCAGGAGAAACTGGCTCTTCGACAGCAGCTGAATGAAGCGAAGCAGCAACTTCTGCAGCAGGCAGAGTATTGTACAGAAATGGGAGCAGCAGCTTGTACCCTCTTGTGGGGCGTCTCCAGCAGCGAGGAAGTCGTCAAGGCCATTTTGGGAGGAGTAAGTATGGTCAGTGGGCTCTCTAGATATTGTTGATTAATGCTTGTATAACTTAGAGCATATAGCTTATTAAGGCATTTAAAGACTAAGTCCCTATCTTTCCATTTTCTTTTGTTCGTTCATCAGCTAGTTATTGAATACCTATCGTATGTGGTTCATTGTAACCTGATGCAAAGTGAATGAAATAAGCTCCCTTCTCTCCAGGAGACCTTGTGGTATATGTGGACATATTACCACTTCAGTATTAATACTTTATATGTGTTTAACAAGATCAAAAGTGCTTTTATATATATTATCTCATGGTTAATATAGTATTTAATTTATTGAATGTATGTTCTCTAACATATATACATGTATGTAGATGTGTGTGTTTGTACACACACACGTACATATAGATGCAGTTGAACCTTGAGCAACGTGGAGGTTAGGGGCGCTGACCTCCTGTGCAGTCGAAAACCACATAGAACTTTTGACTCTACGGTTGGCTGGAAGCCTTACTGATAACATAAATAGTTGATTAACACATTTTTTGTATGTTAGATCATCATAAAGATCTTCACCCTCATCATCTTCAAATTGAGTAGATTGAAGAGGAGGAGGAAGAGTTGTTGGGTTGGCCTTGCTGTCTAAGGGGTGGTAGAGGTGGAGGAGGTGGAAGGGGAGGCTGGAGTAGCAGACACACTCAGTGTAACTTTTACTGAAGAAAATTCTTGTGTAAGTGGACCTGTGCAGTTCAAACCCTTGTTTTCAAGGTTCAACTCTCTGTGTGTGTGTGTGTGAGAGACCGTGTGTGTGAGACTGTGTGTGTGAGCGTGTGTGTGTGTGAGTGTGTGTGTGTGAGACACCGTGTGTGTGGTAGCGTGTGTGTGAGAGACTGGAAGCCCGTGTGTGTGTGACCATGTATGAGGGTGTGTGCGTGAGCTTGTGTGTATGTGAATGTGTGTGTGTGGGTGTGTTTGTGGGAACGTGTGTGTGAGAGGGCGTGTGTGTGTGGAGCGTGTATGTGTGTGAGGAGTGTGTGTGTGAGCGTGTGTGTGTGTGAGCGTGTGTCTGTGTGGGAGCGTGTGTCTGTGTGGGAGCATGTGTGGGAGCACCTGTGTGTGTGTGTGTGGGGGAGCACGTGTGTGTGTGGGGAGCGTGTGTGTGGCCGTGTGTGTGTGTCCGTGTGTGTGGGAGCATGTGTGTGGGAGTGTGTGGGCGTGTGTGTGTGGGAGCGTGTATGTGTGGGAGCATGTGTGGGGGGGAGCGTATGTGTGTTTGTGTATGTGGGAGCATATGTATGTGTGGGAGTGTGTGTGTGTGTGTGAGCATGTGTGGGTGGGTGGTAGTGTGTCGGGGAGCGTGTGTGTGGGTGCGTGTCTGTGGGGGGGAGCCTGTGTGTGTGTGAGCATGCGCACGCACATGTATGCATGCGAGCGGGTGTTTATCAGGGAACTTCACGGAAGGGGATATATTTGAAATGGGCCTTGATGAATAGGTGGAAATGGCAGAAAGTGGGTGGGTTTGTTTTAGGACAGTGAGTACATCAGTTGACACAGTGGAGAGTTAATGTAGTAGAGTAGTGGGGAGATAAAGCTTAGACGTAGGTTGGGATGTGACTTTGGGACTTTGAATACCGGGTTGATGATTCATCCTGTAGGTGGTAAGACTGGATTTTCCCTAAGGGTTTTTCAGTAAAAGAGTGATAGGATAAGAGCAGAATTTTAGGAAGATTCATCTGACAGTGAGTGAGGATGGATTAGGAGGTGGGGTTGTGGCACATCGGGTCTAGACAGGATGACTGATGAGGTGGTCATTCTGGCTGGTCTGGCTGGAGTAAGCTCGGCCCTCTGCAGGGGAGATGGGAAAGAAGGAACATGTATGAGAGCCATGGCAGTTGAGGCAGATGTGATGGCCGGGCAGAGTGTGTACCTGGAGGGGACAAGAGGAGCCAAAAAAGATTGGTGTTTGACTCTGGGAGCATGGCGTGATCATGACTGGAAATGAAGGTGAAGGGGGGATGTGTGGCAGGAAACCAGTGGGAAATTACTTACTACTAATAGAAATAACAGTTGTGTTTGACTTTAGGTGGAAAGACTAAATGTGTTTTTAAAAGTTTGTTGAGCTTTATTAGGTTTAATTTACATACTGTAAGACTATAAATACACAATTTAGTGGTTTTTAGCAAATTTCTAGAGTTGCATTAACCATCACCACAACCCAGTTTTAGATTATTTGATCATCCATGAAGTTTTCTTGTATCATTTGTAAATGCAAATATTTCCATTTTTTTAACTGGGTTAAAATGTGCATTGGTTTTAAAATTCTTCTTCAGAACTCTAGCACCCCAAAGGAAGTATCACAAAGGTTCAAACCTGGAAATGCTTTTTGCCAAGTGATGAAGATTTAAACTACCAGAGGAGCTAGTCTTTATCTCTTTTACATGTTTCCATTAAGATTTTGTTTTTGAAAAAAATTATGCTAAAGGTTTGAAGACCTCTGGTTTAATGCTCAGAACAAATAGACAGCATGTTTTTCTAGTATATTTTTAATTACATTTTGAGTGAATTCTTCCCATTTTCTTTCATCATCATGTACGTTTGTCCTGTTTCATGTATCTGCATATGAAGAGCCCACCAATCTTCAGGGTAGTTTTTGTTGCTCCTGCATGCCTCAAGCTGCTTTCTCTGTTCTTTTATTTTTATTTATTTATTTATTTATTTATTTATTTATTTGAGACGGAGTCTCGCTCTGTCGCCCAGGCTGGAGTGCAGTGGCCGGATCTCAGCTCACTGCAAGCTCCGCCTCCCGGGTTCACGCCATTCTCCTGCCTCAGGCTCCCGAGTAGCTGGGACTACAGGCACCCGCCACCACGCCTGGCTAATTTTTTGTATTTTTAGTAGAGACGGGGTTTCATCGTGTTAGCCAGGATGGTCTCGATCTCCTGACCTCGTGATCCACCCGTCTCGGCCTCCCAAAGTGCTGGGATTACAGGCTTGAGCCACCGCGCCTGGCCTCTCTGTTCTTTTAATGGGAACTTTTAATGAGGGAATAGATTTTATAATATTCTGTAATTAAAACTAGAATCTTCTGTATCCTGAACTTTTAAAATGTTTTCACACTGTGTCTGTAAAAGGATATGACACTTTGATTTCCAAACTTTCAGGATAAAGCTTTGAAGTTTTTCAGCATCACTGGTCAAACAATGGAGAGTTTTGTGAAGTCACTGGATGGTGATATCAAGGAGCTTGATTCGGATGAAAATCAGTTTGTTTTTGCTCTGGCTGGAATTGTAACAAGTAAGTGCAAGCATACCTTAGAGATATTGCATGTTTGGTTCCAGACCACTGCAATAAAGGAAATACTGCAATAACAAACGAGTTATATGAATTGTTTTGCTTTCCCAGTGTATATACAAATTATGTTTATACTGTAGTCTGTTATATGTGCAATAGCATTATGTCTAATAAACAATGTACAAACTTTAATTAGAAAATTCTTTATTGCTGAAAATGCTAATGATCATCTGAGCCTTCAGCGAGTTACAAGTTTTTGCTGGTAGAGGGTCTTGCCGTGATATTGGTGACTGCTAACTGATCAAGGTGGTAGTTACTGAAGGTTGGCTGTGGAAATTTCTTTTTTTTTTTTTTTTTTTTTTTTTTTTTTTT